>NC_058386.1:0-200000 GCF_018350175.1 Felis catus
CTAATCCTGCATTTGAGCCGACTTCTGGCATGGGCCCTCACTTCAGCCCTCGAGGGAGATGAAGAGACCAGAGTCGCTTCGGCCCTGGCGACGTCCCGGGCCCGAACCCTAACCCTAGCTAAGGCTCTCCCCTCATGGGGACCCAATTTCCAACGTCTGACAGCATCACGCGCCTGGGGTCCAGAAGCGGTGCAGGCTGACTCGGCAAGGCACCTGGAACCTGCTCACCATGTCGTTTCCCAGGCCGGGCTGCAGCTCCAGAGAGGATTGCGGAGGCCTCCTCGACCGCGGGAGCAACAACATGTGTGGCCGTGGCAGCCAAAGAGGGCTCCTGACCGGCACCGTCCCTTGTGCCCTCAACTCAGCCCTTCGGGGAGACCACTGCCCTGCTGTGGGTTCGGCGCTTGGAACCTCCTGGGACCTAACCCTAACCCTAACCCTACCCTGAACCGGGGAACCTCCCCCGAAACCTAAGCCTGCCTCGATCCCTAATCCTGCATTTGAGCCGCCTTTCTGGCATGGGCCCTCACTTCAGCCCTCGAGGGAGATCACGAGACCGGAGTCGCTTCGGCCCTGGCGACGTCCCTGGCCCGAACCCTAACCCTAAGCTACAAGGCTCTCCCCTCATGGGGACCCAATTCCAACGTGTGACAGCATCACGCGCCTGGGGTCCAGAAGCGGTGCAGGCTGACTCGGCAAGGCACCTGGAAGCTCACCATGTCGTTTCCCAGGCCCGGCTGCAGCTCCCGAGAGGATTGAGGAGGCCTCCTCGACCGCGGGAGGAACAACATGTGTGGCTGTGGCAGCCAAAGAGGGATCCTGACCGGCACCGTCCCTTGTGTGCCTCAACTCAGCCCTTCGGGGAGACCACCGCCCTGCTGTGGGTTCGGCGCCTGGAACCTCCTGGGACCTAACCCTAACCCTAACCCTACCCCGAACCGGGACCCTCCCCCGAAACCTAAGCCTGCCTCGATCCCTAATCCTGCATTTGAACCGCCTTCTGGCATGGGGCCCTCACTTCAGCCCTCGAGGGAGATCACGAGACCGGAGTCGCTTCGGCCCTGGCGACGTCCCTGGCCCGAACCCTAACCCTAGCTAAGGCTCTCCCCTCATGGGGACCCAATTCCAACGTCTGACGGCATCACGCGCCTGGGGTCCAGAAGCGGTGCAGGCTGACTCGGCAAGGCACCTGGAAGCTCACCATGTCGTTTCCCAGGCCCGTCTGCAGCTCCCGAGAGGATTCCGGAGGCCTACCCAACCATTGGCCCACAGAATTTACGGGCCTTTGAACCCAAAGACTAATCATGCCCGGTACACTCCCATGTATACTCCACTCAGTCCTTCTGGGTGTCATTATTCTACTGTTTGTTCAGTGCCTGGAGCCTCCTGGGGACTAATCCTAAGCTTAACTCTCATCCTAATCGTAATCCTCAACCTACACATAACACTATACATCTCCTTAACTCCACACAAGACTACAGTTGCATTTGTGCCCTGACAAAAGGCTTCCAACTAACTCAGAGAACTGGTGTCGTCTTCTGCCCTGGAAATATGCCTGGACACAGCTTTACCCTAGCTAAAGCTCTCTCCCCATGGGGACCCTATTCCAACATCTGAAAACAGCACACACAAAGTTTCGAGAACAGGTGCAGAAATACTCTGCCTAGAATCTGGAACATCAGCATGTCTCTTCCAAAGTCTGACTGCTGCTACAATAGAGGATATCTGAGGACTACGCGACGAGCATCGATAGAGTTGCCTGACTTTGTAACCCAAAAAACTTATCCTGACTGGCACCCTCCAAGGTGCTCTCCACTCAGCCCTTCTTGGATCCAACATGTCTGCCGTGGGGTCAGGGCCTGGAGCCTCCTGGGACCTAACCCTAACCCTACCCATAACCCTAACCCGAATTCTCAACCTACACCTAACCCTATCTCTAACTCTAACACTACACTTGGCCTGCACCCTTTCACAGGCTCTCAATTCAGCCCTCAGGGGAGATCACGACATTGGAGTCGCAACAGCCCTGGCGAGCCTCCTCAGACCTAAACCTAGACATAACCCTCACCCTACAACCTAACCCTCTCTGTCTCACTAAGTTTACACCAGTCCCACAGCCGCACATGTTCTCTCACTTCAGCCCTCCATGGAATTGACAATACTGGTTTATCACTTCAGCCACTGGTGACGTCGTCCCTGGACTGAACTCTAACCCTAACTAAGGCTCTCTCCCCATGGGGTCCTAATTCCCAAAATCTGACAACAGCACGCACACGGGTTCGAGAATCGGTACAGAAATACTTCGCATGGAAAGTGGAACATCACCATTGTCACTTCCAAAGCAGGCCTGCAGCTGCACGAGAGGGACTGCTGAGGCCTGTCCGAAGTGTGGCCCATACAGTGGTCTGGTTTTGGAAACCAAAGACTAATCGTTACCAGCACCCTCACTTCTGCAATCCACTCAGCGCTTGGGGGAGACAACTGCACTGCTGTGGGTTTAGGGACTGGAGCCTCCAACGACTTAACCCTAACGCCTAACCCTAGCCTATCTGTAACGCTGACCCTCCATAGGCCTAACCATACCGTAGCGGGACTCTGGCTCCAAGAAGCCCCACCTGTCTGTACAAAGCAAAGAATAGATTTGGGGCCCATAACCAGTGCGGGATTCTTAAACAAGAGATCTTGAAATTTTGGAAAACATATTCAGTGCCTGGGTGGGGCTAAAAGTGGGATCCTGAGCCCGACATAAGGCAGGGTCACAACTCGGTCAGACCCTGAATCAGAATGCTAACCCTGGGGTGCCTGGGTGGCTCAGTCGGTTGAGCGTCTGACTTCGGCTCAGGTCATGATCTCACGGTCCGTGAGTTCGAGCCCCGCGTCAGGCTCTGTGCTGACACCTCGGAGCCTGGAGCCTGCTTCGGATTCTGTGTCTCCCTCTCACTCTGACCCTCCCCCCGGTTCATGCTCTGTCTTAAAAATAAATAAACATTAAAAAAAATTTTTTTAATAAAAAAAAAAATAATAAAAACAGAACGCTAACTGAGCCCTGATATCAGCACTATGGAAAAACCTATCACTTCAGGCGGATCGGGGTCGACGGTGCCCAGGCCCTATTCCTAGTCCTAATCCTAACGCTAACCCTCAACCCAGAAACTGTAACCTGGAACCCTAATCCTCATGCAAACCCTAACCTCTACCCCATACCCCATAACTCCAAACCCCAACCTAAAAACGATTTGAATCCTAACCCAACCCAAAACGTGCACCTAAAACCTAAGCCTAAAGCTTATAGCCTAAACCCAACCCCTTCCCTATCTGACCCTTGCTGTTCGTGGTATCACTCCCCATTACCCCTCTGCCCTGACCCCTTGCTTGAGACCATGATGGTGTAGTTTCCTGAGACAGCATCTTCCGAGAATGCGAGAATTCACCCCAGATGGGAGAAACCGCAGAGCGCCTGCGCAGATCCCCCGCACTGAAAGAGAGGGGCGTCCCTGGGTCAAGACCAAGAATGGGCGCGCGACCGAAAGACCACGGGATGGGGAATAGGGCCGAGGCCGTGCGCGGTGCCGATCATCGACGGGGACAGCCGAGTGGCGGCGGGCAGCGACGAGGGAGGATGGAAAGGGCGGAGACTGAGCGGAAACAGCCGAAGCTGAGCCGATGTCGAGCGATGGTGGCCGAAAACTGACGGAAGAATCCGAAGGCCCAAGGGAGGGCTCGAGGGCCACTCGGCGCATAGACCCAGTCGGGGAGCCGAGGCTGAGGATCTAGCGGCGGTGACGGAATGGGAGCGAGCGGGCCGCGCCCGAGAGCAGCAGCAGGTAGGACCGGGACTTTAGTGCAACCTCCAGGGGTGATCGGGAAGGAGGCGACTGGGGCAGGCCACGAACTGGGCTGGCTGGGGAGACGCCCGGGGTTGTGGTGGGGGGTGGGGCACCAGCCAGCGAGGGACCAGTGAGCAGGGGGAGGGGCGGTGGGAGCTGGCGGTCCGCGGTCCTTAAATAGGGGCGGGGCAGGAATGGGCAATCCAGGGGCCGCCGCGGGAGGGACAGAGGGAAGGCCCAGGATCCTCAGTTGGGAGGAGTGAAGGTTTGGGGGGGGGGTAGCCGGGGTCTTTAGCTGGGGTCGGGGCTCGAACCGGCTGTGGGGGCGCCGTGGGAGGGCGGTGGGGCCTTAGGCGGGGATGGGCTGAATGGAGGGTCTGGGGTGGTGTGGGAGGCTGGGGTCTCCTTCCCAGAGTTCTACTGGGACCCTGGGCAGCACGATGCGGGTGCAGGACGCGGGCCCAGGACGCAGGCGGTGGCAGGTCCCTGGAGCCAGGGCCCCACAGGGCACGTTGAACGTACCCCCAGAGGTGTCTTTAGGGACTCGAGGCTCAGATGCCCGATTCCCGACCTGAATCAGGCCCGGCCCACCCAGGGAAGGTGCGGGCCACGCCAGGGTTGCGGGGTTCACGGGCACGACGGGGGGACGCGGGACGTGGGCCGGGCCGTCATTCGGGACCCTGGCGCAGGGGCCGGGGCTCAGGCCTCATGGCGCCTGACACCCGCGGGCGCGGGAGCCCACCGCCAGCTGCCAGCGTGGCAGCGCGTGGCGTGGCGCAGTCTCGGCTCACTGCACAAAGGTCCGTTCGTTCGTTACTTGTTTCTTGCTGGCTGCAGGTACCCTGGGGGGCACGGCCTTTGTTTTGACACTGACATGCTCCTCAGCTGCCTTGTCTGGTCGCGCAACGCACTTTCCACAGAGTGGCAGTGGGAGCGGGCTGTGCCGCAGTCACTGGCCGTGTGTTTGATTCCTTTCTGGGGAGGACAGCGGGTTTGCTGCGCGGGGTGCACCCCACTTTCTCTTTTTGGGTTTCAGCAGATCCTTAACAGTCTGTCCTGCGTAATTGTCCAAACAGGCAGGTCAAAGCTGCATGGGCTTAGGCTGTCCCCCAGATCCTTCCGTCTGAGAGTAACCGCCCCCCCCCAGCCCGGCGCTCGCTGTGACGTCTGTAACCGCCCCCCCCCCAGCCCAGTGCTCGCTCTAACATCTGAGAGTAACCCCCCCCCCCCAGCCCGGTGCCCGCTCTAACATTTGAGAGTAACTCCCCCGGCGCTCGCTCTGAGAGTAACCACCCCCCCAACCGGGCCCTCGCTCTAACATCTGAGAGTAACCGCCCCCCCCAACCCGGCGCTCGCTCTAACATCTGAGAGTAACCCCCCCCCCCAGCCCGGCGCTCGCTGTAACGTCTGTAACCGCCCCCCCCCCCAGCCCGGTGCTCGCTCTAACATTTGAGAGTAGCTCCCCGGCGCTCGCTCTAATGTCTGAAAGTAACTCCCCCTCCCCGCGCTCGCTCTAACATCTGAGAGTAACCCCCCCCCCCGAACCCGGCGCTCGCTCTAACGTCTGAGAGTAATCCCCCCCCCCCAGCCCGGTGCCCGCTCTAACATTTGAGAGTAACTCCCCCGGCGCTCGCTCTGAGAGTAACCACCCCCCCAACCGGGCCCTCGCTCTAACATCTGAGAGTAACCGCCCCCCCCAACCCGGCGCTCGCTCTAACATCTGAGAGTAACTCCCCGGCGCTCGCTCTAATGTCTGAGAGTAACTCCCCCAGCGCTCCCTCTAACATCTGAGGGTAACCCCCCCCCAGCCCAGCGCTCGCTCTAACATCTGAGAGTAACCCCCCACCCAGCCCGGCGCTGCTGTAACGTCTGAGAGTAACCGCCCCCCAGCCCGGTGCTCGCTCTAACATCTGAGAGTACCCCCCCCAGTCCGGTGCTCGCTCTAACATCTGAGAGTAACCGCTCCCCCCCAACCCGGCGCTCACTCTAACATCTGAGAGTAACTCCCCCGGCGCTCGCTCTGAGAGTAACCACCCCCCCAACCGGGCCCTCGCTCTAACATCTGAGAGTAACCGCCCCCCAGCCCGGCGCTCGCTCTAACATCTGAGAGTAACCCCCCCCAGCCCGGTGCTCGCTCTAACATCTGAGAGTAACCCCCCCCAGCCCGGTGCTCGCTCTAACATCTGAGAGTAACCCCCCCAACCCGGTGCTCGCTCTAACATCTGAGAGTAACCCCCCCCAGCCCGGTGCTCACTCTAACATCTGAGAGTAACCCCCCCCAACCCGGTGCTCGCTCTAACATCTGAGAGTAACCCCCCCCCCAACCCGGTGCTCGCTCTAACATCTGAGAGTAACCCCCCCCCCAGCCCGGTGCTCACTCTAACATCTGAGAGTAACTCCCCGGCGCTCACTCTAAATGTCTGAAAGTAACTCCCCCGGTGCTCGCTCTAACATCTGAGAGTAACCCCCCCCCGAACCCGGCGCCTCGCTCTAACATCTGAGAGTAACCCCCCCACCCCAAACCCGGCGCTCGCTCTAACGTCTGAGAGTAAACCGCCCCCCAACCCGGCGCTCACTCTAACATCTGAGAGTAACTCCCCTGGCGCTCGCTCTAACATCTGAGAGTAACCCCCCCCCCAGCCCGGCGCTCGCTGTAACGTCTGTAACCGCCCCCCCCAGCCCGGTGCTCGCTCTAACATCTGAGAGTAACTCCCCCCCAACCCGGTGCTCGCTCTAACATCTGAGAGTAACTCCCCAGCGCTCGGTCTAACATCTGAGAGTAACCGCCCCCCCCCCAACCCAGCGCTCACTCTGAGAGTAACCTCCCCCAACCCGGCGCTCGCTGGAACATCTGAGAATAACTCTCCCCCAACCCTGCGCTTGCTCTAACATCTGAGAGTAACCCCCCCCCCCAGCCCGGTGCTCACTCTAACATCTGAGAGTAACTCCCCGGCGCTCGCTCTAATGTCTGAAAGTAACTCCCCCGGTATTCGCTCTAACATCTGAGAGTAACCCCCCCCCCCCCGAACCCGGCGCTCGCTCTGATGTCTGAGAGTAACCGCCCCCCCCAGCCCGGCGCTCGCTCTAACGTCTGAGAGTAACTCCCCTGGCGCTCGCTCTAACATCAGAGAATAACCCCCCCCCCCCCCGAACCCGGCGCTCGCTCTAACATCTGAGAGTAACCGCCCCCCCAGCCCGGCGCTCACTCTAACATCTGAGAGTAACCCCCCCCAGCCCGGCGCTCGCTCTAACATCTGAGAGTAACTCCCCGGCGCTCGCTCTAACATCTGAGAGTAACCCCCCCCCAGCCCGGCGCTCGCTCTAACATCTGAGAGTAACCCCCCCCCAGCCCGGCGCTCGCTCTAACATCTGAGAGTAACTCCCCAGCGCTCGCTCTAACCTCTGAGAGTAACCCCCCCCAACTCGGCGCTCACTCTAACATCTGAGAGTAACTCCCCGGCGCTCGCTCTAATGTCTGAAAGTAACTCCCCCGGTGCTCGCTCTAACATCTGAGAGTAACTCCCCCCCCCCCAACCCGGTGCTCGCTCTAACGCCTGAGAGTAACCGCTCCCCCAGCCCGGCGCTCGCTCTGACATCTGAGAGTAACCCCTCGAACCTGGTGCTCGCTCTAACATCTGAGAGTAACTCCCCTAGCGCTCGGTCTAACATCTGAGAATAACCCCCCCCCCAGCCCGGTGCTCACTCTAACGTCTGAGAGTAACCCCCCCCCAGCCCTGCACTCACTCTAATGTCTGAGAGTAACACCCCCAACCCGGCGCTTGCTCTAACATCTGAGAGTAACCTCCCCCAACCCGGTGCTCGCTCTAACATCTGAGAGTAACTCCCTGGCACTCGCTCTAACTTCTGAGAGTAACACCCCCCCCCCAGCCCGGCGCTCGCTGTAATGTGTGTAATGCCCCCCCACCCTGGCATTTGCTCTAACATCTGAGAGTAACCCCCCCCCCGAACCCGGCGCTCGCTCTAACGTCTGAGAGTAACCCCCCCCAGCCCGGTGCTCACTCTAATGTCTGAGAGTAACACCCCCAACCCGGCGCTTGCTCTAACATCTGAGAGCAACCCTCCCCCCCACCAGCCCGGCACTCCCTCTAATGTCTGTGAATAACCCCTCCCCCCCCAACCGGGCCCTCGCTCTAACATCTGAGAGTAACCTCCCCCAACCCGGTGCTCGCTCTAACATCTGAGAGTAACTCCCTGGCACTCGCTCTAACGTCTGAGAGTAACACCCCCCCCCCAGCCCGGCGCTCGCTGTAATGTGTGTAACGCCCCCCCACCCTGGCATTTGCTCTAACATCTGAGAGTAACCCCCCCCAAACCGGCGCTCGCTCTAACGTCTGAGAGTAACCCCCCCCACCCAGCGCTCGCTCTAGCATCTGAGAGTAATCCCCCCCCCAACCTGGTGCTCGCTCTAACATCTGAGAGTAAACCCCCCACCACCACCTGATGCTCTCTCGCCTTAACATCTGAGAGTAACCCCCCCCCCCAGCCCGGCGCCTGCTCTAACATCTGAGAGTAACCCCCCCAGCCTGGCACTTGCTCTAACGTCTGTGAATAACCCCCCCCAGCCCAGCGCTCACTGTAACATCTTTAATCCCCCCCCCCAGCCCTGCACTCCTTCTAACATCTGAGAGTAACTCCCCTGGCGCTCGCTCTAACATCTGAGAGTAACCCCCCCCAGCCTGGCACTTGCTCTAACGTCTGTGAATAACCCCCCCCCCAGCCCAGCGCTCACTGTAACATCTTTAATCCCCCCCCCCAAGCCCTGCACTCCTTCTAACATCTGAGAGTAACTCCCCTGGCGCTCGCTCTAACGTCTGAGAGTAACCGCCCCCCACCCAGCACTCGCTCTAAATTCTGAGAGTAACACCCCCAGCCCGGCGCTCGGTCTAACATCTGAGACTAACCCCCTCCCCCAGTCCAGCCTCGCTGTAACATCTGTGAGTGACCGCCCCCCCCAACCGGGTGCTCGCTCTACCATCTGAGAGTAACTCCCCAGCGCTCACTCTAATGTCTGAGCGTAACCCCCCCCCCCCCCCGCGCTCACTATAACGTCTGAGAGTAACCCCCCCCCCCATGCCCTGCGCTCTCTCATGTCAGAAGCCCAGAGTTCCAAGCCTAACCAAACAGCCAGACCGGGTCCCCAGGCATGACAAGTAGGAAGCCCGGCCCCACCAGGTGACGATGGCCTGGCAGAGCGGTGCCCACAGGTGTCAGGATGCTGAACGGGACCACCTGTGACTCTCTGCGCACCCTTTGGAAGGACCAGAGATGCCCACTTTGACCCCATTGCATACATTCTTAGGCGTCACCAGCCGTCTAGCTGATTTCAAGCAGAACCTTGTGCAAAGTACGCCTGCATGGGACAGGGGTGGCGTTCACTTCTTGGCAGTTCGCATTCAAACGAATATTCTAGTTAAACATTTTCGTGTAAGACAGGACGTATCTGAACTATAGGAATCCTTTTACTTACAGTTTTATAATCCTTTTATAACAGTTTTTAACCCAAAACAAAAACCCCTGCTTTAATTCACTAACGTTAACCTTTAAAATAAGTTATTTTACCAGCGAAAAAAGGGTTTATCTGGGAGTAAGAGAACTGTGACTTGGGACAAGGAAGCAAAACTGGACAAGCCCAACACACAAGGGTTCTGCTGTGTGGAGAAGCAGTAAGTTGGCAGGGGTTGTTCTGGAAGAAACTTTGGACAGAATCAAGACTTGACATGACACTTTCTGCCTGGTTGACTTGCAGGGGTGGGGGTTCCTCCTGGTAGGTGCAGGGTGCCCCTTCCCCTGCTGGGATCTGTAAGGGGTGAGTCTTCCTGTTGAGACTTGCATCTGGGGTCCCTAATTGAGTGCTCCCGCTGCAATGCGCACGGAGAGTGATGGCTCCCTCTTGCAGCCCCCACCCCCGTCCTCTTTAGTGAGGGCCTGTCACCGTCTCCCTAACCGAGGAGGGTACCCACTTTCCCCGCAGGAAGGGGAGACCTGTGTGAGGTACTGAGCCAACAGTGGTGCTTTGAGTCCTGTTCCCGGTTGTGCCAGCCGTCTGGGCAGTCAGGGCGTGCACACGGTAAAACAGGGCAAATACCCGCTCCACACGTTCAGTGTTTTCCTCTAGGTGTCTCCAAATAAAGCGGACGTAAGTGTAAGTCCAAGTCAAGCTCCTGAAGGTTTAGGCATGAAGTTCTACTTGCCAGCCTCTCAAGCCAAATTTTTAAAAGTAGTGGAATCTGTTCTTTGAAGCAATTTCATAGACGTAAGACGTCTAGGTTATTTCACGGTCTTGTTAAATGATGAGGACGCCTTAAGAATTTGCGAGGAAAAAAGGGATAAAATATAAGCTTTTTCAGGCGTTTTCCATGTTTTCAGAAGTCTTAAAAGGGGGAAGTATTTATTTTAATGTTCATTTACTTTTGAGGGAGAGTGCGCGGCCAGGGGAGGGGCAGAAAGACAGGGAGACAGAGGATCCAAAGTGGGCTCCACGCTGTTAGCAGAAGCCCGACTGGGGATTCACACTGACCAACGGTGAGACCGTGACCTGAGCCGGAGTCGGGCGCTTAACCGACTGAGCCACACAGGCGCCCCGAGAGTGTAAGGATTTTGATGAGACTTTCAGAGATTTGTAACCACCAGTGTTGTGGCTGGACCAGCCCTTGTACTGCTTCGTGATCCCAACACGCCTTTCAGAAACAGCCCTCAGGAAACATTGAAGGGGGGAGAAAAGCTTATCACTTGTAGGAAGCGTGGGTTACACGGCACACCTGGGGCCACACAGCTGGAGACAGCAGCTTCACCTGCCTGGGGTTCTGCTTTTATCGGCCACAGGGGCGCAGGCGTAGAGTTTCGCTCTTTACATCCAGGAATCTGGGGTGCCTGGTGGGCTCAGTCCACAGAGCATCCGCCTCTACTTGAAATACACTTACTGGGGCACCTGGCTGGCCCAGCAAAGCATTCGACTGTACTTCAAGAATAAACGTGTGAAACACACAGGGATTTGAAGTGCGGCAGGAGCGAGACCACACAGCCCAAACGGTCCGTCATGAAAATCCCCCGAGCGCTCTAAACAGAGGAGCCCCCTTGTGGAGCGGCGCCTGCATCTGTCCTGGCTCGGCTCGTGGCTGGCCGTGTGCACAGCCATCAGTGCTGAAGTCAGGCCCTTGCGGTGCAAAAGGGAGAACCCCCAGGTCGGGGTTTACACACCAGCAGCAGCACCACCTGGCCGTGAAGGGGCTGCCGGCCCCCTCATCCTCCCCAGAAGCCCACACAGCCTTTCTGCCCCACCCAGTCGGGTGACCATGTGGCATGTGCGGGGCTGGCCCCAGGGACTTGCGCTCTGCAAGGAAGGGGAAGGAGCGGCTGTGACAGCTGGCACCCCAGTGGCCCTGGAGGCAGCCCCAAAGATGCAGTCCTGATATGTAGACATGCCCCCCCACCCCACCCCACCCCCCGGAAGATGCGGTCCCGATCACGCCCCGCTGCCCCTCCCATCTTGGAAGATGTGGTCCCAATTGGTAGGCACGCCCCCCACTCCCCCCACCCCCGGAAGATGCGGTGCTGATCGGTAGGCATGCCCCCCCCCAAGATGCGGTCCTGATCGGTAGGTATGCCCCCCGCCAAGATGCGGTCCTGATCGGTAGGCACGCCCCCCCCCACCGGAAGATGCGGTCCTGATCGGTGGGCATGCCCCCCCCAAGACGTGGTCCTGATCGGTAGGCATGGCCCCCCACCCTCCCCCCGAAGATGAGGTCCTGATCGGTAGGCATGCCCCCCCCCCCAAGATGCGGTCCTGATAGGTAGGCATGTCCCACTCCCACCCCGCAGGGAGGCAGACTCAGGTGTTTCCGTCCTCTGCCCAAGGCCTGGACGTGTCCTCTGACACATTGCCACAGTGTGGCCCCAAGGAGTATATTTGGTCATTCTAGCACTAGCTGCAAAAATTCTTGTCGATTCTCTGGTACAAGTGTGTGTTTGTGTGGGTGATGGGTCATCCTCACATGGTCCCTGTTGTCCTAGTCCCTGCTGACACTGTCGGCCTAGTTTCTTCTTGGGGGCCTCACCTCTCAGCTGCCCTCAGCCTGCAGCCCACCCCCTGTGACAACCGTGTCTGGCTCGATGGGCCCCAGACTAATGGGCACCAAGCGGGAGAAGCTAAGAATACAGAGCAGTGGTGTCCTCGGTGTCTGAGGCAGGATTATAGCACCCCCCCGCCAAGAAACCCCAAAGTGGAGCTTCACCGAAGGAACAAAGCTGCACTTTTGTGAGTGAGCAGAGCAGGTGACCGTGGTGCCTCGCCTCCCCCAGCCCTCTCCCACCCTGGGGTTTACAGGTTCGTGTGCCCTGGACTCCTAGAAATAGCAGTCCAGGGAGAGCATTTCGGACATCCCGTGGGCAGGTCACTGCCCCCAGACTCGGTGGTGCCATCACTAAAACAGGGGCTCCAGCGTGGGGAGAGTGAGGTCAGAGGAGGAGAGAAGGGCAGAGTCATGGGACAGAGATGTTCTAGCCAGAGACTCAGGAGGGGCAGAGTGAAAGGATCCTTTGGGGTGACTTTAGGGACCCCACTGTGACCCACCTAGTCTCGGCGACCACACAGTGGGTATAGCAGGCCAGTGTCCACGGTCCGATGCCAGGAGAGGTGCTGGGAGGGGTGGGTAGTGCCACCAGGCCCTGGTCTCTCCTGTGGGTCGGTGCTCCATCCAGAGGAGAAGATCCGCAGGTAGGTCACAGTGTGTCCTCGATGGGACTGCAGATGGCATCTGATCCCATTCAGGGTAGCCCTGCAACACAAGGTCATGTCCACGTGAGACCCTCCTTAGTGGGTCTTTTACAACGTTTGGGAAGAGACGTGTCGCAGGGGGAGCAAGCCATGCCAGCCCTAGCATCTCAGGGACACTGAGCTCTGACCGTGGTTCTGACTTTGACGCTGACCACCATTACTTTCCCATGGCCCTAGCCCTCACTCATAACTCCTATCCTCACCCTGAACAGCCGAAGATCCACAGAAGTTGCAACCCATACAACACTGTCAGCCTCATGAGCTTTATAAACCCCTGGCCCCTGACCTGAGACCTGCCTTAACCACAAACCCAGACCTGGAGTTTACGCAGGGCCGAACCCGAACCCTAAGCTCCCACCTTAGACTTAAATCCTGCCCCGGTGCTAACCCTACAATGCAGGCTCCCATCCTCGCGGTCCCCACGCACCACTGGGTCCCGCCCACAGAAGCAGCCGTGCAGTCCAGGATGGGAGGCAGGTGTCCAGGCCGCCTGGAAACGGCAGGGCTGCAGGATGGGGGAACCTGCAGGACACCGGATCTGGACTCCCCGTTTGGAATGGAGGCTGTCCCCAGCAAGTCCCCGAGGCCTGCAGCTCCTGGAAACACCAGGCTCAAGGTGGGAGCCACGTGTCACACAGACGTCTTTGAGCTCGACCCATTTCTTGTCCCTTCCAGTGTGAAAGGACACATCCCCGCCCTCCTAACACGGGCTCCTTCTCCATCTGTGGAGGGGCGCGGGGGCGCACGGTCCGCCCGTGTGCAGAGGGGCGCAGGGCGCATGGTCTGTGTGCACAGCAGCTGACGTGTATTGCCTTGTTGGAAACAGCCGCGGAGGTCCCTGCTGTCAGGACAGGTGGGAGGTGTGGGGAGGGGGTTAGGGTTTAATCAGTATGTTATCTAGATGCATCAGGCCTGTCTACACACGCACACGCACGTATGCACAGATGTGGGGCCGGGGGCTTCCTGCCCACCGCCCAGCACCGTTCTGAGGGTCACATCGCACAATGCGCGGATGAATCCTCCGTTCCTAGGTCACTTGCCCCAAGAACTCACAGCCAGGTTGTGCCTGAATGTCGATGAAGACTCAGGCCCCACGGCTCATACCTCCTGCCATTTTGACCTTGTTCTCTTGACCCTGCGGACCCTGAGGGCTCCTGGCGGCACCAGTTCAGCTTCTCATCTGGCTGGCAGACTTCCCCTCGGCCCCATTCACAGACCTGTTGTGTCGTGGCCATGAGGGAGCTCTGACGGTGCCCCCTATACCCAGCGGACATCAGGTGGGGCTCCCAGGCCTGATGTTAGCCTCTCACCCCCCACCGTGAGGATTCAGCCTCTGCAGGTGAAGACAGCCCTGTTCCAGGTCCCCGGGCAGTGACACCGCGGGGCACACCCTTCCCCTGCCCTCTGACCACCGTCCTGGTCCAACCAGACCCCTCCCGCTCCCCACGAGTGACACAGGCTGAGCGCATGTCGGGCAGGCATGTACCCAGCGACCGGGTCTAATCAGAGGAGCAACGGTCGGTCGGGGATGCCACCTCTCCCGTCGGCTTCAGTACAGGCAGCAGGGATTGGAACAGTCTGGGTGGGACTCTCGGCGTCCCTGTTTCCGGGGCAGCGTGCTGGGCCAGTAGGATCCCTTAGACCCGCTGCCCTCTTCTTGACGGTGTTGATGGGAATTTCCACTCTGGGCCAGTGTGCAAGAACCCCGTTAGTAAGCTGGCCCAGGCACCGTGCAGGGGCTGCGTCCCCTTTCTGTGTGGCACACGGGGCCCTGTGAGGAGCGGAGTCGCCCGGGCCAGGCCAGCCCTGTGAGGAGTGCGCAGTTCCGACTGTCGACATCCCCGGCAGCCTGCTCGGGGGGCCCCGAGTCCTCCTCCCCACTCGCAGGACATGCTCCAGCAGCCTGTCCTGCAAAGCAGCTGAGGAGCAAGACGCCTCCTTGGAAGTAACCGGAAAGGCAGCCTGCCCCTTAGAAGGAAGAAAGAGCCAGTGGGTGTAGCAGGGGGGTGACCGGGGACACATTGGGGTTGTGGCGCACAGTGACAACGGTAAAGTAACAACTGCGTGCAAAGGCCCCTGGGAAAGCGGAGATCGGACTGCTGTTCGGGAGTTTGATGAAGTGGGAGAGGCACAGACGGGAGAATATTCCAGAAAGAGGGAAGTACCTGCAAAAGTTGGAGGGAACAGCATGGACTGCCCATGACCAGAAACGGTCACTTTGGCTGTGGGAGGCCTGCGGGCAGAGACTCTGAAGGAGCGGCGAGCACGGCGGGCTGACTTCCCAGGGCCGCAGGGGTACCAAACGCACGGGGCCGGAGAGAAGAGGGCTCTTATTCAGAGACCCTAATCGGACACCCAGGCGCACCTGGGTGGCTCCCCGGTGAGCAGGGACCCTCCACTGAAAGGCAGACCGAGGTAGGGGTGCTGTTCTGGACGCAGACATGGCACTGGAGGCCGTAGGAGCTCGTGAGGTGCCGGCACCGTGTCCCTGGAGCATCACAGAGGAAGCTGGCCTAGCAGGCAAGTGCCCAGTACAGAGGCCAGCAGCACTCGAGGGCTCCTGGGCAAGGGAGGGTTGGTTTCTTTCTTAGGACACCTGCGACGCGAGGCATCATAAGGGCTGCTGGTACGCAGCCTGTGCGGGGTGGGTGGACCGCAGGGACGAGCACCTGAGCAGAAGTGACGCTACAGGTGACAAGGGCCCAGTGGACAAGAGTCGGAAGGTGGTAGGTCAAGGGACAGAAAAGGAGTGTGTGCAGGGGGCTGCAGTAGGCAGGTGCACGTGGGGGGCACCTCCTCCCGCCTGGTGCGCCTGGACCTCGGACCTGTGCCCTGGCAGGACCGGGCCGGGTACGTGCTGGCCACCAGGACGGTGCATTTGTTCTCAGGTGGGAATGCTCAGCTCTCCTGCGTTCACAGGGTCACAGGGTCACAGGGTCACAGGGTCACAGGGAGGCCCGGCTGCTCACACCCCAGCTCATCTCCGCACTGGCTTGTGGCAACAGGCCGGGAGCCTGGGTACAGGGTCTACACTGCCTCCGGCTGCTGGTGTCTGGAGCTGGTTGTTGTCTGAGCCCCGTCCCTATATCTGAGAATGGGGACAGTTGACCGGCCAGGGGCAGTATAGTGAGGGGGGGAGGAGACAGGTTGGGGTCGTGTGCAGGGGTGGTGTTGGGGGAGGTGCAGAAGACAGGTCGGGATTGCAAGGAGGGGCTGAGGGGCCAGGTCCACGTGACACACACACCCGCCCCCCGCAGGGGCAGCTAGGAACAGGTCAGGTGAGATCAAAGTCCAGTTCCGTGGCCAGGACACGGGACAGAAGCGTGGATGAGGGAGACAGCACATTCTCTTTCACGGTGGCCATGCCGTCAAGGTGCAGCATTGTTCCCAGGCCCCTGGCCCCCGTCCTCTCCCCCTCAACTGGAGGTTGCCAGTGTCCAGACCCTCCTGTCTTCTGGCTGCACTGCCAACCCTGCTGACCTGTCTACTGCTCCACACTCACAGGCCCAGACACGCGGGACACCGAGGACGGTGGGACACCGGGGACGGCGGGACACCGGGGACGGCGGGACACCGGGGACGGAGCAGCTGTTGTGAAGCCCAACGTCCACAGGATGGAAAGTATGGTGTTACCGTACCCTGATACACGACCCCGTGCTGCGCAGGGAAGTGTCCCCGAGGCCACGGCCAAGCCCCTCGTGGCACCCGGGCACCCGGAGAACCTTGCAGACCACAGAGACAAGGCTGGATCGCAGCTGCCCGAGCCTGGGGGTCGGGAGGGCACACAGGGTCCCAGCACAGCAAGAAAGGCAGGCTTGGGGGGGCTGCTCAGAAGCACGTGCTCAGCTTCCCCTGCAGAGACCGGCCGCCCGTCCACCTGTCTCGTTCGGGTCACGTCCGGGGCTTCCTGCTCCCGGGGGGGGCAGCTGCAGGCCAGAAAATACTGCACTCTTGGCTGAAGCAGCAAAGTACGCGACCGTGCACCCAGCTTGACGTCTGGCCCCCTTTGTTGTACTGTGATCTGTACAGCAAGGGTTCTAGGAAGCTGACGAGGATGCTAGAAAATCCTGGGAGGATAGGTTGGGCCAGGCGTCCCACAGGTGAAAGGCAGGTGAGGATCACGGCCCTGTCCCCAGCACTCACCCCCACGTGTCAACTGTTTCTTCTGCCAGTCACACGATGACCGCGTACCAACCACTTTACCCTCTTCCCACATCCTGCCACTAACCAGGGTCCCGAGTCCCGAGTCCCCTGTGCTCAGGAGACCCTGGGGGGGGGGCACCTTATCCCCTCCTAGAACATACCCCGTCCACTGGCTGAGGCACAGATACCGTGACCGCCGCCCTCAGTGTCCAGGACCGCGCAGACGCAGCAGGGATTCACAGGAGGTAAGGGAAGCGCCTGCTTACTCTCCCACCCCTGCGTGGTCTGTTGACTGTGGGCTGCAGACACCCACCTTCTCAGGGGACGCTGTGGCACAGAGCAGGACACAGGTTAATTAATTGCAGAGTTTGTTATTTCTTCTAAATGTTTGTTTTGTTTTGGAAGAGAGAGACACATGGGTTCAGGGTGGTGGAGAACCAAGCAGGCTCTGTGCTGTCACCTTAGACTCCGTCATGGGACTCGAAACCACAGACTAGGAGATCATGACCTGAGTTGACATCCAGAGTCAGACGCCTGCCGACTGAGCCCCCCAGGCCCCGAGTTTGGATTCCTAAAGCCAGGCCAGAGTTCCTTGTCCCCTCCCCAGCGTCACACACACTCTCTCCCAACAGGAAGGCCCCTTATGGGGAACTGTTGTGGGAGAGCCCCGAGTCCCCATCCTGAATGTGCTCCCTGGGGAGCCGAGCTCCGCTGGTGCACGTGCCTCTCGCACTGGAGGAGTCTGGAACAGTCGTGAGCAGGTCACCCTGCAAGGTGGGACTGGCTGTGCCGGCGCTGGAGGCTGTGTCCCTCTCGTGTACGACCAGCAGGACGCTTGGGCCTGTAGGGTGTTTAGCAGGGATTGCGCCCAGGCCACACGCCCAGAGTAAAGACCTGGGAACGCTGTAGGGGACACAGCTTCAGGCCACGGACGGGACAGACTCCCATGGCACCACGTGGGCACTCACCACCTAGACACGGACGCACCGTTTCCGGTCTGCGTCTCCACAGCACTGCACTGGGCCAGCTCAGAGGCCTCACGAGTTCACATTAACTTCGTCTCCTTATTGCTAGTTCTAGACCATGAGTTAAAGCTGGATTCAAATGCTCTTTACCCAAAAAATTACAAAAAGAAAACGTTCACCATATGCACTTGAGGCATCACGGTGGCGGCTACTAGAGCTTTCCTGCTCGGCTGGGAACACGGCCAGCGCAGGGCAGTGTCAGAGGGGCAGCTCCGTGTGCAGGGTCAGGTACAGCAGCAGGACGCCCCCTTCTGGGGCATCCGAGGCTGAGGGAGACGGAGACATTGGAGCACAGAGAGGGAGCCCACACCACACGTGCCGGTCTGCACTGTTTTTTTGTTTTGTTTTGGTTTAACATTTATTTATCATTGAGAGACAGACACAGAGCATGAGCCGGAGAGGGGCAGGGAGAGAGGGAGACACAGAATCCGAAGCAGGCTCCAGGCTCCAAACTGTCAGCACAGAGCCCCACGCGGAGCTCAAACTCACAAACTGGGAGATCATGACCTGAGCCGAAGTCGGTCGCCTAACCAACTGAGCCACCCAGGCGCCCCGAACTCACCGTCTGTTTTAATGCACTTGCACTCAGCCTCACCAAGTGGACTCTGACCAGCAACTAAGGCACCATTTGGACAGCAGGTTTCAAACCCGTCCCTTACTAGAGACAGCACTGCAGCGAAGGGGTGGGTGCTCCGTGGGAGGTCCCGTCCTAGGGAGGCGGATGACACACGGACTCATCAGCCTCCCCAGGACAGCGAGCCTTCTGCGAAGCAGACGGGGGAACGATGTCAGAGCTCCACACTGGGCCACCTGTCTGGAGTAGGTGGGTCACCTTCTAGAAGGACCGCCACGCATTATGCCAAGACTTGTCTCCGACTCCGCTTCAGCCTGCCCTTTGTGGACATGGTGCAGAGCCACTCGAGTGCCCTACACAGATCAGTGGAGATGGACAGAGAATCTGGGACTGACCCACACTTACAGGATCAACTCCTGTTTGACGAAGGCTCCAGGACAGTCCGATGTGGGAAAACATGGTCCTTTCAACAGAAAGTGATGGGGAAAGTGGACATCCATATGGCCAAAAAAATAACGTTGATCCTTGCTTCACACGGTGCACGACATAAATTCCAAATGGGTTACGTACATAATCATAGAATCAAACATGTAGGAGAAACATGGGATAAAACATGCCCTGTGTGTGTCCGGATGTGCACGCAGTGGAGACGCATACTTCACAACTTAATATGGAATATACACAGAACTGTTTCCACAAGAACACAAACAAGTCCCCAAGATGATGGGAAGACACTTCCCAAAAAATACACGGTTGCCCAGTAAGCACACAGAAATGCTCAACGTATTAGTCGCCGGAGAAATCTAAATTAAAACCACGAGATCCTGGGGCGCCTGGGTGGTGCAGTCGGTTAAGCGTCCGACTTCAGCCAGGTCACGATCTCGCGGTCTGTGAGTTCGAGCCCCGCGTCGGGCTCTGGGCTGATGGCTCGGAGCCTGGAGCGTTTCCGATTCTGTGTCTCCCTCTCTCTCTGCCCCTCCCCCGTTCATGCTCTGTCTCTCTCTGTCCCAAAAATAAATAAAAACGTTGAAAAAAAATTAAAAAAAAAAAAAACCACGAGATCCCACTAAACACCCACGTGAATGACTACAGTGAAAAAGACAGACGTGCCACATGGCGAGGCTTTGGAGCAGTGGGGACTCTCCTACGCTGCTCACGGGAGCGGTGCTCACACTTTGCAAAACTACTTTCATCAGTTTCTTTTAAAAGTTAAAATACAGGGGGCGCCCGGATGGCCCAGTTGGTTAAGTGTCTGACTCTTTGTTTCGATTCGGGTCCTGATTCGTGATTTGTGAGATCGAGCCCCACGTCGAGCTCTACGCTGACAGCACAGGGCCTACTTGGGATTCTGGCTCTGCCCCTCCCCTGCTCGTGCATGCACAGACGCACGCGTGCCCTCTCTCTCTCATAAAAAAATGAAAGTTAAAAAAGGAAATGAACTCGCAATCCTACTTTTAGGGTTGCCAAAACAAATGAAATATATGTGCACACACATGTGTACGTCAATGTTTACAGCAGTTTTATTCATAATAGCCAAACTTGGAAAAAAACCACAAACATCAACTAATATATCTCTACAGTGTAATATTACACATCTATTAAAAATGGACTTCTGACACACATAATATCCACGAATATCAAAATTGATATGTTGTGCAAAAGCCAGACAGAAAAGAATATATATAATTCAACATGTATGAAACTCTGGATAAGATAAATCTAACCTTCAGTGACAGAAAACAGATCACTGTTTGCCCGGTGATGCTGGGGATAATTGGGAAGGTCAGGGTCGGTGGGGGGAGGGGGGGGGAGGGGAGAAGACTGTGGTGACAGAAGTATTCTGTATTTTCATTGTAGTTATATTTTTCAGATATCGGGGTGCCCGGGGGGCTCAGTCGGCTGAGCAGCTGACTCTTGGTTGCATTTCAGGTCATGATCTCACAGGTTCGGGAGTTTGAGCCCCACAGGTTCTGTGCTGGCAGCACGGGGCCTGCTTGGGAATCTCTCTCTCCCACTCTCTCTGTCTCTCCCCACCTGCTCTGTGTCTCTCTCAAAAGAAAAATCTTAAGCTTTAAAAAAAATTGGTCAGATATCAAAACTGGACACTTAAATTATGTATATTGTATGTAGATTATGGTTCAACCAAGTTCTTTATTATTTTTTTATGTTATTTTTGAGAGAGAGACAGAGTATGAGCGAGGGAGGAGCAGACAGAGAGGGACACACAGAATCCAAAGCAGGATCCAGGCTCTGAGCTGTCAGCACAGAGCCTGACGCGGGGCTTGAACCCACAAACCGTGAGATCATGACCTGAGCCGAAGTCAGAGGCTCAACCAACTGAACCCCCCCAGGTGTCCCCAAGTTCTTTTTTAAAATAGAGAATTGACAGCCCAGAAAAAAAAAAAAAAAAACCTCGAGTTATGGCCAGTTGATTCTGACAATTTACACCATACAAATATTTACTCAAAATGGATCAAAAGCCTACATTTCGGAGCCACAACTACAAAACCGTGAGAAGAAAGCATAGGAAAGACCTTCATGACCTTGAATTGGGCAGCTTTCTTAAAGATGGCACCAAACGCAGAGGCAGCGAAAGGAAAAATAGATTCAACTTACTAAAATTAAATACTTTGCTACAAAGGACACGGTCAGGAGATTTAAGCAATACAAAGCAGCACATGGCTGGCTCAGTTGGTGGAGCGTAGGACTCTTGATCTCAGGGTTGTGAGTTCGAGCCCCATGTTGGGTGTAGAGATTCCTTAAGAAGAAAATCTTGGGGCCCCAGGGTGGCTTAGTTGGTTAAGCTCAGTCTTGATTTTTGGCTCAGGTCATGATCTCTCGGTTTGTAAGTTCGAGCCCCACACAGGGTTCTGTGCTGACAGTGCAGGATTCTCTCTGCCCCTCCCCTGCTTTCCCTCCCTCCCTCTCTCTCAAAAATAAACTGAAAAAATAAAAAAATTTAATTTTTTTTTAATCTCAAAAAGAAAAAACGGAGAAATATTTGGGCATAATCTGATAAGGCAGATACGGAACATGTCCAGAATATATAAAAACGTCTACAATACAACAACAAAAAGAATTTTTTTTAATGCTTATTTACTTTTCAGAGAGAAAGAGAGAGCACAAGCAGGGGAGGGGCAGAGAGAGAGCGGGACACAGAATCTGAAGCAGGCTCCAGGCTCTGAGCTGTCAGCTCAGAGCCTGACACGGGCCCAAAGTCACGAACCACGAGATCATGACCTGAGCCGAAGTCAGACGCTTAACCAACTGAACTACCCAGGCGCCCCTATGTTACTTTATTAATATTTTAGAGAGCACACGTACCCAAGCAGGGGAGGGGCAGAGAGAGGGGGACACAGGATCTGAAGTGGAGTCCTCACTGACAGCAGAGAGCCTGACACGGGGCTTGAACTCATGAACCGTGAGATCATGACCTCAGTTGGACGCTTAACCGACTGAGGCACCCAGGTGCCCCAAAAGACAATTCAATATGAAACTGGGCAAAACACCAATAGACATTTCTTCAAAGAAGATCTATACAAAGGGCCAATAAGCACATAAAGATGCTTATCATTGGTCATCAAAGGAAAACAGTGACAAAAGGACTATAGTTTTAAAAATGTCAACAACAAAAATATATAATGAGTTAGGAGAGAATAAACTATTGGAATATGGAGAAACTGAAACCATATACATTCCTGGTAACAAGGTAAAATGATGCAGGCAGTGTGGAAAACAGTTTGGGTTTTCCTCAAAAAGTTAGATTTTCCACATGACCTTGCAGTTACATTCCTGGGGATGTACCCACAAGGATTGCAAACAGGAACTCAAATAGATACTTGTATGTGAACATTCAGAGCATTGTGATTCACCCAGTGTTCACAGTACGTGAATGGATAAACAAGTTGTGCTATGTACATGCAGTGGACAATTATTCAGCCCTAAAGAATGATGAAGGTATGAGATACATACATGGATAAACCTGAAAAACATACTCCGTGAGAGAAGCCAGACACGAAATGGATTATATGATTCAATTTATATGAAATATCTAGGAAAACCTACTTCATGGAGACAGAAAGGACATCAGAGGTGGCCAGAGGTTGGGGAGGGAGGACTTGAGAGTAACTGCTTAATAGGGACAGTTTTGCTTGGGGCAGTGAAAAAGTTTTGGAAATAATGGTGAGGGATGTAAAACACTACGAACGTAATTAATGCCACAAAATTAGACACTTAAAATGGATTAAATTGCCAACTATTATCAGTGACATGAAAAGAAACAGTGATGTGGTTATTCAACAAAAGAACGCAAAGCAAAACATTACATAGAGATTTCGTAAAGGTAATGGTTCTCAGAGATAGAATTTGATTGTGTTATATGCACCTGCCTACCCGACCTCTTCACCTTGGTGTCTGAGAGATGCCTCAAGTCCCCCAAGTCTAGCTTAAGCCTCCAATCTGTTCCTGCCAGTGCCTTCCTCCCTATGGACACCTGCCACTCGTTTCTCAGGATCAAACTGTGGAGTCATTCTTGGCTCCCTTCCTTGTCGCCAACTCCTGATCGAGTCTGAGGGAAAGTAAAGCTGATCTACTGTTGAAATAGGTCTAGAAACAAACATATATGAGCACTTGATTTATTACAGTGTTAACCACTGTTGAGCACTGAAGAAAAGTAGCTTTTTTAGTAAGTGGTGTTTAATCAACTGACCATCTACATGGAGTAAAATGATTAATAAAAATGTGATTTGTGGATCTAAATGCAAAAGGTAGGGCTGCCTGGGTGGTTCAGTCAATTGAGCGACCAACTCCTGGTTTTGGCTGCAGTCACGATCTGGTTTGTGGGATCGAGCCCCACGTCGGGGTCTGCACCGACAGCGTGGGATTCTCGGTCTCCCTTTCTGCCCCTTCCCCATTCGTTCTCTCTCTGAATAAGTAAATCAACTTAAATAAACGTGAAAGGTAAAACCAGCCAGCAGACAACAGGAGAACAGTGGCTTTATGCTGTGAAGGTAGGCAAAGATCTGAGTGCAGATATCTTGTCTGCTAGGTTTATCCTGTATCCCCAGTGCGAGGACAGGGCCTGCCCCATAGTAGACGTCCAGTAAATATGTACAGAACAAGTAGAAAGGACAGTTTCCTTAACACCCTCTGAAGGAACACACACACATTGTATCCTTGTGAAGACAGTGTTTTGCATGGTAAGATTTCATATAAATGTCACTTCTTAATTAGATTAATGCAATGTTAATAAAAACCCCAGTCAGACCTATTTTCAGAATGCAATAATTTGATCGTAATTTCAGAGAAAAATGAATAATAATACCTAGGAAACACCCAAAGGAATGGCAGGAACAAAAAATGGGCAGTGAGATGTGACGAGGCCTCGCAGGCAGTAAAGCAAATTTACAACCACAGTGAAGAGCAAGCACCTCACTGCATCCAGGACACCACCACGCATTGCAGGGTTCGTGTGCCGCTAAGAAATCGCCACCAGTTAACCTAGGACTTGTCAGATGGATCAGGACCGACAGCTCACAAGTGTGAGAAACCACGTGCCTCGGCATGGTATCCACAGATTCACAGAAGAAGGAAAATACAGCAGAGCTAAAAACATGCATGGTTTTAGCATAAAAATGAGATAATATTGCAAATAGGAAGAGAGATCTAAGAATGCTAGAGAGAAAATTAGGGAGGTGAGCTGCGTAGCCGGCCTCTCACACTCCAGCAGGACCGCGGATGTACAACCACAGGTGAGCCTCATACACGAGCTCCGGCCGAACCACGGATCTACAACCACAGGTTAGTGGTGGGTCTCACGTTACACGCGTTCCACCAGGACTGTGGATGTACAACCGGGTATCTCCCATGTGCAGGCGCTCCGGCAGGACCGTAGATGGACAACCGCATAGGTCACGTGTACACGCGCTCTGGCAGGACCGCAAGTGTACAACCACAGGTTAGCAGGGTATCTCGCATGTACACACGCCCGTGCGGGACTGCAGAGGTACAACCCCGTATATCACGTGTACACACGCCCCCATCAGAGCCGCGGATGTACAACCGCGTATATCACGCGTACACGCTCTGCGGCAGGACTGCAGGTGTACAAGGAAGAACAGTAGCAGTTGTCCAAGAAGTGGAGGGCATCAGGGTTTACACCGTCGTAGTGGGAAAGGCCTTTCCAAGGGGGCCCTGGGTCAAGAAGTGACGCGGGACACGGTGCTCCGTGCGACTGCGCAGGCTGACCGGCCCTGCTTCAGGGACGGTGCCGCGAGCCCCGACCCACTCCTGCCCCGCTGCCTGCGTGCACGCACAGGGGGCAGAAAGGCGGGGTGGCCGCATGCCACGCATGTGCGGGAGTCCGTGCACACCCGCGTGCCCAGGGAGGAGAGCTGGCAGGACAGCGCAGTCACGGAGAACAAGGGCCAAGGCCACCCGAAGTGCGCACGGAGGGAGCCGAGACTGGACGAAGGGCCAGAGGGAGGCGCCAGGGACCAAGGACAGAGAGAGAGAGACAGACACACACACACACACACACACACACACACACACACACACACACACGAACCGCGGACGGAGGGACCCGAGTGGTGACGGGCGGGGCCGAGCGGTGGTGGGCGGGGATACATGGCGCCGAGCGGTCCAAGCCCGGACGGAGGGCGCCAAAGGGCCGCCGGACGAGATCGGGCAACTTGAAGGGAGACGGACAGGAAGTGACGCAGCGCAACGAACGGAGACACGGGAGCAGACGGAGATGCACGACAGGTGCCGAAGCTGGTGATGGAACATCGCCGATCGATAGGACGGAAGTGACGCAGAGGGACAAAGCGACAGGTGCCGATAGCGACAGGACAGGAAGTGACGCAAGCAATGGAGTGACAGGTGCCCAGGCTGCTGATGGAAGACCGCGGAGCGCCTAGCAACAGGACAGGAAGTGACGCAGAGGAATGGAGTGACAGGTGCCGAAGCTAGTGACGGAAGGCTGCAGAGCGCCGAGGGACAGGACGGGAAGTGACGCAGTGACGAGAGCGAGCGAAGATGGACGACTGGTGCCGAAGCTGGTGACGGAAGACCGCGGAGCGCCGAGCGATAGGACGGGAAGTGACGCAGAGGAATGGAGTGACAGGTGCCCAGGCTGGCAATGGAAGACCGCGGAGCGCCTAGCAACAGGACAGGAAGTGACGCAGAGGGATGGAGTGGCAGGTGCCCGGGCTGGCGATGGAAGACCGCGGAGCGCCGAGCGACAGGAAGCCAGTGTGCACCCCGGAGAGGCCGCATGCAGAGCGGACGTGACGGGGAGGCCCCGGCGCGGGTCGGTGCTACAGCCGCCCGGGGACAGTCCTGCTCCAGCTCGGGGCTCCCAGCTCCCGCACACCCCCCGGGGAGGGGGAGTCTGTGCTTGAAAGCCCACCCTTTGTGTCGGTGGCGCCAACGTTTCTCTCTCACATCACGCACTCACAGCAGTCCCCCCTTCTGCCATCTTTCTGGAAAGGGGGCCCTAAGTGTTCCCCCTAAGGACCTCCACGCAGCACCCCGAAAACAGCCCTGACTCGTCTGTCCCACAGGGGTCTTCGCGGGGGGGGTGGGTTGGGGGTAGGACAGGACACTGACTCCCAGCAGTCCTGTGTCTGAAGTCTAGGATTCTCCCCAACCCTTGCCAGAGGCCTCGCTGCACCTGGGAAAGAGGGGCGAACGTGCTGGTTACTTTGGGGGACACGGAAGCAGGCCGTGTGCAAAGAACTGGCCTGGCGGAGGGTGGACAGGGGGCCGGGCTCAGCTGGGGCCCCCGGAGCCCCTCCTGTTAGCCGCAGTGAGCAGCGGGCCTTCTCGGAAGCAGTCACGGGGTCCGATGCCGTAACCATGGCGCCCGCAGCCGGTGTGGGGATTGCACACTGCGCAGACCTCCCGCTGCAGCTAATCAGTCCCTGATGGCAAACGCGTTGACAATAGACTGCTCGCCCACCCCGACCAGACGACAGGGGGGCTGTGCTCGGGGACCTGGGCTTTCTGGCTAGATCATAAAGCTGCAGCAACCGACAGCTGTTCGCGTCTGTGCCTCACAGCTGCTTCCATCAGGCCTACAGACAGCCACACAGGGTCCGCTCCTGACCCGCCTGCCCCCACCAGAACGTCATCGCCCTGGCGCCTCCGACATGACCTTTCTCCTCCCCCCCCCCCCCCAGATGGATACATCTATCCAACCAAGAATCACAGTCTCGACTTCAGACAAACGGCCAGCTCCCAGGACTGATCTCGGATGCGCTCTACACGCTAGTTGCTGAGCCCAAATACACGGGGCCATCCTAGTCTCCCCACTCTCCTTGTGTCCCAGTAACATCTGCAGCTCTACGCCCCAAGTCGGTCTCCAGTCCCGACACTAATTCCCACATGCAGCACAGCCTGCCCCAAGCCCCAGTCTTGGGCCCGACTCCTGCATGGGGCCCAGACGAGGTTCCCCACTCCTCGGTGCAGCTCACATCTACCCCCGAGGGGATCTTTCTGGAACACAAATGACACCATGACACTTGTCCACCTGTAACTCCACCCAAAGGTTTCTCGATACTTGCTGGGGTGTCTTTTGGAAGAGGCACCTGCTCCTGAGAGCCCCCGACACCCTCAACTGAGGCTGTTGACTCCCAGGTTTCCCAACAGGGAGCACTTCCTGGGGCGGGTCACCTGGGCATTCCAGTGGTCAGATGACACAGACTGACACCTCAAACTACTCGCCCCAGCAGGGGGCTGGCTCCTATGCTGCAAAGAGTTCAAAGACAGGTTCCCCAGCTGGGATCAAACCACTGCCCGTGTGGTGTTTCCCTTGGCCACTGCATCACACCCATGGGACTTGATGGAAGGAGGGACCAAAGCACATGTTTCTAGGCAGGATGTTACAGGCTAAATGAGGTCCCTCAAAATCCAGATGTTCAAGTCCTACCCCCACCCCCAGCACCTCAGAATGCGGATGTATTTGGATATAGGGTCTTGAAAGAGGTAATTAAATCAAAATGAGGTCATTAGGATCGGCCCTGAACCCAAAGGACTAGAGTCCTAGAACATGAGGAGACAGACATACGCAGAGGGACAACCACAAGAGGACCGGGATAAAGATGATATCTACACACCCAGGAGAGAGGGCTCTGCAGGAACCAGCCTCAGCCCTGCCTAGATCTCAGACTCCCAGCCTCCAGAACCCTGAGAAATGAATACCTATGGTCTAAGCCGCCCAGTCTGGGGTATTTACTATGGCAGCGCGAGCATGCCGTGAAAATATCCGGTCTCAGAACTGACAGAACCTGCCACTTGTTCCCCTGGTACACAAGTCACAGGGACCCCAGGGACAGGATCGTTGAGGGACGCAGGGACCTGGCTCCAGACCCTCATGGTCTGGATGCAGCATCTGCCTGACACTGTGAGCACCTTCCATGTAGCGGGTCCTTTGCGTCAATGGTCACATGGGAGCGTCACAGCAGTGTTTGGACTGGGACATCCTTATACACTGTTTGCTCATGGTGTAGCAACTGAGGCCCCAAGAGGGAAGTGGGTGTCCTGCATCACACGCTGGTAAATGGCAAAACCAGACTCCCAACCACGTCTGCACGCTGACTCAAACTCCCTGTGCCATCTGTACGTGAGGCAGAATGGTTTCAGCCTTCGAGCAAGGAAAATCTTGTTTCCCCAGGGGCAGTGGTCCGTGGGGACGAGGTGCTGGGCTGCCAGACGGGCTCGTAAGCGGCACGGACTTCTCTGCCTTGTCGGGCCATGCCTCCCGGCCACCACGACGCCCTCCCCTTGTGCTCTGGATTATCATCCACATTCATTCATTTCAAACACCCTTTCTGGCCTCCCAGGCACCAGGAGCCGGTTCCTGCCCTGTACCCACCAGGGACGTCCAGACACATTGTACATCTGAGTCCAAGTGAGCGCCCCGCCCCTGAGTGGCCACTGTCGTCCCCCCTCCCCGACCACTTTCTGGGTGCCTGGCCCCTGACCAGGACTCTCCCTTTGGGGACCAGGCCCTGAAGTGGCACCTGGGGGTTGTCCGCATCTTTTGGTCTCACCAACGTCCCCAGGAAGAGCGAAGGCAGAGGCCGACTTTGCTGCATCATTTAGACCTGGGTCATGGCAAGCCCATGCTGCACAAAGGGGTGTTTGTAAAGGATTTGTCACATCTTGTGTCCCCTGGCTCCAAGGCTGCTGGAGAACACAAAGGTGACACCATAGTATCTCTAGGTGACACTGAGGGCATTTAACGTCACTCGGACCACAGTGGGAGCACGTCCCCTTGTTACCAACACTCACCGGCACTTTGGAACCGTAAGTGTGCGGCTCATGTCAAATGGTCAGGATTGGCCATTCCCTACCAGGCATCTGTGATTACAGTGGATTTGCTTAGTATTTAATTTTTTAACGTTTATTTTTGAGAGAGACAGAGCGTGAGTGGGGGAGGGGCAGGAAGAGAGGCAAACACAGAATCTGAAGCAGGCTCCAGGCTCTGAGCTGTCAGCACAAAGCTCTATGCGGAGCTCGAGCTCACAAAGCGTGAGATCATGACCTGAGCCGAAGTCGGACGCTTAACCGAGTAAGCCACCCAGGTGCCCCTGCTTGTATTTTTTAAATGACACCGTCTGGATGTGAACATGGCTGCTCTACTCACAGCATCTTGGAGAGGCAGAGGTGAGAATCACCAGAGCAACAAACACGTCACCAGGTTCACTCCCAGTCACTGAGAAATCTCTCATTACATATATGTTCACCTGAGGGGCACCTGGGGGGCTCAGTCAAGTAAGCATCCAACTCTTTTTTTTTTTTTAATTTTTTTAACGTTTATTTATTTTTGACAGAGAGAGAGACAGAGCATGAGCTGGGGAGGAGCAGAGAGAGAGGGAGACACAGGATCTGAAGCAGGCTCCAGGCTCCGAGCTGTCAGCACAGAGCCCGACGCAGGGCTCGAACTCCCGGACCACGAGATCATTACCTGAGCTGAAGTCGGGCGCTCCACTGACTGAGCCACCCAGGCGCCCCTCAACTCTTGATTTAGGCTCAGTTCACGGTCTCACGGTTCATGGCTTTGAGCCCCGCATCAGGCTCTGTGCTGACAGTGCAGAGAATGCTTGGGATTCTCTCTCTCTCTGCTTCTCCTCCCCTCTGTCTCTCTCTCTCAAATAAACTTAAAAAAATATATTTTTTAAATGTGTTCACCTGAGCGCACATTTCGAGGCAGCAATGTTACAAGTACCCTAAATACACACTGAGGGGTGACTGTGCTCCTCTGGGGCACAAACACGAGGGACACGTACCAAGTTACCTGCTACTCCAGCATCCGCAAAGCCCAGCAAGGGCCCCACAGTAATTGTGTTAGTTGAATTCTCTAATAACGCACAAAAGCTTGTAATAGGTATTTAAAAAAAAAAAAAAAAGCAATAGAAGAGATTTTAGGCATAACACAACCACATTCAGGTTTAATGCACCCTATCCACATTCCCACAAGGTGGTTTCGTTCTTGCCAATTTTCTGCGCCTACATCGGCACCTCCAGACTGAACCACAGAACTTTGCTGTGACTGCGTCCATAGCTTAACAAGTGATGTGAGCCACCTCCTATGGGGCTTCCAAAACAAGGGAACAGCAGAGTCCATAGTAACGTGTAATTCACATCGTATACGACCCAGAGACTGTGAACCGGGAGCCTGGCGACCCTACTGTGGCAGAGGCTCCTTGCCAGAAGCCGTCTTCCTACCTTTTTCCTGCCCATATCTGCACTGCGCTTCCCAGCCCATCCCCACCTTGCGGTGTGGACTCCACGTCTCTGGGTGTTCCCAAGGGGATGTAGTCGGATCCGTGAGGGTCTTAGGACAAGGGGTCTGGCTCCTGCGGGGTCACCCAAACAGCCCCACCCACTACTGGCGGGAACCCTCCATCGAGGAGGAGGAGGGAGAAACCACATGGACGAGGCTTGACTGGCCTGAGATTCACATGACGAAGACATGGCCTGAATCTTTCGTCCCTGATGTGTTGGGACGCTCTGCTGTGGTAACATCTGTTGCCCTAAACACAAAGGTGCTTTGCAAACCCCTCCACGACTGTGACAAAAAAAATAAGGCTTAATGGAACTCACTTCCCCAAGCCACAGCCCACACTAGAAGGGTACTCAGAGAGCCTCACTCAGGTAAATGGGGCTTAAAAGCAGGGGCCCCTTTGAAAGGCTAATCCCTCAGTTCAGGTCCCGCCCACCTCCGCCGTCCCCGTGGAGGAGAAGTTTCCTTGACAACCCTGACAAACCTGCTCGGTTCCCTTGGCAACCAACTTTCTGAATTGCCCAAGCCTTCCCCATTAACAGCATTCCTATTTAGTCTTGCAGAGCCTACAGTGACAGTGCTGTCATCATGTTGCAGCGATCAATTACTCCAGACCTGCAATTATTGGCTACGTGAGGTTATTAATCATAAAATCCCGTAAGAACCAGCGTTACAAGGTGACTAATTCTGCACGCGGCACCCATGAAAAGGATGGGGTAACTGTTCTCATGGTCGAAGAGCCCGCCTTGTGATGGAGCCAGGACTTGGGTTCCTTCCATCAGAGATTTTTCAGTGTCCCTATACCCACACCCCAATAATACTGCTGTCAACACCAGTCCATAGAAGACCTGACTCATCCAGGATGAAAGAATTATCTTAACACAGATAGTGGACTGAATGGTGACCTCCAGAAGGGGTTTCTCCCAGAACGTGTGAACAGCACCTTATTTGGGAAAGGGTTCTTTGCAGTGAAGGATTTTGAGCTGACACTATCCTGGGTCAGGGTGGCTCTAAGTCCAGTGACAGGTGTCCTTAGAAGAGACAGAGGAGGAGACACAGATACAGAGGAGGGGACATGCTCCTGAGAAGCCACGTGAAGACAGAGGTAGAGTTGGAAGGGACACGGCCACAAGCCCAGGAGCCACAGAAGCTGCAAGAGGCAGGAAGGACCCTCTCCTGGAGCCTCTGGAGGGAGTGTGGTCCTGCCCCTCCTGGATCTCAGCCTTCTGGTCTCCAGAACTGGAGGAGGGTAGACTTCGGTAGTTGTAAGCCAACCAGCTGATTTCGTTTCTGACCGCAACCATAGGAAACTAATTCCCACAAAAAGTGTGTTCCGTCCTCTTTGCTCGGATCCTGGACGCAGCTCACGTAAACGCTAACATTTGGGCACTGTGAATGCACATTATACAGGAATTCTTTGTACCATATTGTTGCCTTTTGGGAAGTCTGTCATTGTGTCCCAACATTGAAACTTCTCGACAGAAGTCTTATGTTTATGCTTGCTACGGAGACATCCTCTGCTCACTAATATGTCTGTACCTTTGCTCTGGGAGGAACTTGATGGACTGGTGTAAGAACACCTGCTCTTTGTCTCAAGTTATTCAAAGGCCACATAAGCACAGGCAACAAAAGCAAAAATACACACATGGGACTACCAACTGAAAAGCTTCTGCACAAAGGAATCCACAGAGTGAAAAGGAGACCTGGAGTAAAAACTAATCCCAAACCCTACTTCTGATAAGGGTTGGTAGTCAGAATATAGAGAGAACTCCTACAATAAAAGCGAGTGAGCTACTTAATAGGTAGACCTGAACAGACATTTCTCCAAGACGACACAAAGATGGCCAAGAGACATATGAAAAGATGCTCAGCATCTCTGGTCATTAAACACACATGGGAAGCACAAGGAGATACCGCCTCACGCCCATTAGGAAGGCCACTATCAACACAGAAAGCAAGAAGCGTTGATGAGGATGTGGAGAAATCGATGCAGCCACCATGGGAAACAGTATGGAGGTTCCTTGATAAACTAAAAATAGAACTACCCTTTGACCCAGCGATCTCCCTTCTGTGCACATAGCCAAAAGAATTGAAAGGAGGATCTTAGATATTTGGATGCCTGTGCTCACGGCAACATCATTCACAACAGCCGAGAGGTGGAAACAGCCCAGATTGTAAGGGTTACATTGTAGTGTAGGGCTAACCCACAGCCTTAAGAAATAACAGCTTTAACACTGTAGGTTAAGAGACAACAGCCTTATCCTATCAATCAAGGGATGGCTTAGTGTTTGATTGGATTGGGGCAAGGGCTTGTTTGAACTGTTTCCACCTGGGAACTATTCCTTTGTTCTGCTCCCAGGTGATAATGGGATGTGGTCGGCTATAAAAACTCTGTACCAGCTGTGTCATTGCAATACACTTTGCTGTGACTGTCACTGGTGTCCATGGCATTCCGTTTCAGGAGTCGTGTGGATGCAACAAGAGGTCTCTGGGAAAATGGGCACAGAAGATGTGGCACATACATACAATGAAGTATTATTCAGTCGCAAAAAAGAAATGCATGGGAACGCAAGCTGGTGCAGCCTCTCTGGAAAACAGTATGGAGGTTCCTCCAAAAACTAAAAATAGGACGACCCTACGACCCAGCAATTGCACTACTAGGCAATTATCCACGGGATGCAGGTATGCTGTTTCGAAGGGACACAGGCACCCCCATGTTTATAGCAGCACTATCCACAATAGCCAAAGTATGGAAAGAGCCCAAATGTCCGTCGACAGATGAATGGATAAAGATGTGGTACATATGTACAATGGAGTATCACCGGCAATCAAAAAAAAGAAAAAGAAATCTTGCCATTTGCAACTACGTGGATGGAACCGGAGGGTATTATGCTAAGTGAAATTAGAGAAAGACAAAAATCCTATGACTTCACTCATATGAGGACTTTAAGAGACAAAACAGATGAACTTAAGGGAAGGGAAACAAAAATAATATAAAAACGGGGAGGGGGACAAAACAGAAGAGGCTCATAAATATAGAGAACAAACCGAGGGTTACTGGAGGGGTTGTGGGGGGGGGGATGGGCTAAATGGGTAAGGAATCTACTCCTGAAATCATTGTTGCACTGTAGTCTAATTTGGATGTAAATTTAAAAAAATAAAATTAAAAAGAAATCCTGTCATGTTACAACATGGATGACCCTTGAGGACATGATGAGTGAATGAAGGGAGTCACAAAAGGACAAACACCATGACTCCGTTTATATGGAATTCACGGGAAAGAGAGTAGATAGAAGGGTGGGTGCCAGGCGCGGCGGCGGGGGGGGGGGGGGGGGGAGTTGTTGAACAGGCACCGAGTTTCAGTTTTGCAAGATGAAAACGTCCTAGAGATCCGTTACACAAAACGGAATACAGTTACTCACTCCTGAACCGTAGGCTGAAAAATTGTTCAGAGGATAATTTTTGTATTCTGTGTTCTTTACTACAATTAAAAATAATTTTTTGGGGGGGTGTGCCTGCGTGGTGCAATCGGTTAAGCATCTGACCTCGGCTCAGGTCACGATGTCACAGTCCACGGGTGTGAGCCCAGCACTGGGTTCTCTGCATACAGCTGGGGACCTGGAGCCTGCTTCCGATTCTGTGTCTCCCTCTCCCTCTGCCCCTCCCCCGCTTGGGATCTCTCTCTCTCTCTCTCTCTGCCTCAAAAATAAACATTTTAAGGGGCGCCTGGGTGGCGCAGTTGGTTGAGCGTCCGGCTTCAGCCAGGTCACGATCTCGCGGTCCGTGAGTTCGAGCCCCGCGTCGGGCTCTGGGCTGGTGGCTCGGAGCCTGGAGCCTGTTTCCGACTCTGTGTCTCCCTCTCTCTCTGCCCCTCCCCCGTTCATGCTCTGTCTCTCTCTGTCCCAAAAATAAATAAAAACATTGAAAAAAAATTTAAAAAAAAATTAAAAAATAAACATTTTAAAAGTTTTTAAGGCAGGTTAGCTTTGTTCTTCACTAATAAATATGGAAACTAGAATTAAAAACTTTAATAAATTCACAACACTTCAAAATACAGGGTCCCTGGTGGAAAACAAGCATAGCATACAGGTCCTTGATCAGAAAGAACTTGCATACAGTTCAAGTGGACACTTCCTGAGGCCACTGCCGGCTCTACAATTCTACAGTTTATGGCCTAAGACATCTTCCCGTCCCCCGCGTCGTTCCCACATGCACGCTACGACTGGAATGTTAAAAACATGGTCGTCCCTCAGACTGTGGCCGCATGGGACACCTTGAACATACCGTTGTGTCAGCCCACAGCCTGCCTCCCCAAGGACGCAAGGCAAGTCCGCCCCGGATTCTGCAGCTCACGAGCTCAAGTCAAGGAGGGTTTCGCTGAGGCTGTGAAGTGGCCTCGTGGGAAGTCACCTGGCTTCAGGAGTGACTGTGAACTCTCCTTAGTAACCAGGAGATCGCAGAGAGAAGGTACGACGTAGAGTCGGAGACCACGGTGTCCTAACAGCGACTCTCAGAGCCAATTCTGCACCACACCTTTGCGAACGCATGCCAAGGACTTCACAGACCCTGTGTGGGGTTGAATTGTATTCCCCCCAAAAGATAAGCTCACATGCTAACCCCCAGTACCTGTGAACATGTCCTCATCTGGGTGAGGGTCCTTGCAGATGTGACCAGGTTGAGGTCCCACTGGAGTAGGGTGGGCCCTAATTCGGTGACAGGTGTGCTTTGTAAGAAGGGGAAAAGGGAACCTGGGGGGACAAAGCCGATGGGACGGCAGAGCAGAGACTGGAGTGAGGTCTATAAGCCAAGGATTGCCAGCAACCACCAGAAGCTGGAGAAGCTGGAAGGACCCCCACCCCCACCCTCCGGAGCCGCCAGTGGGAGAAGGGCCCTGCTCCGCCTGGATCTCAGACTTCCGGCCCCAGAGCTGAGACAGGTTACCTTTCTGTTGTTTTCAACACCAGCTTGTGGACCTTGTTACAGTGAGCTGCAGGGAAACTCACACACACGGCCCCTGCTCTGTAGGCTTCCGGGGGCATGGGTCCCCTAAAAGGCAGATGGACTATGGAAGCCGCAGAGTCAGCAGTGGGCCCCCACAGGTCCCACAGCAGGGGCTGGACTCCAGACTGCAGAAGGATCAAGTCTGGAGCCCTGAGCCCCTAAGTGTGCAGACTGCCTCCTGGCCTCCCGAGGTTTTGGTGCCCTGTACGTGTGGGGTCAGAAGCATCGCAGACAATCTCCTGGTTCAACACCTTCCATGCCCCCGTTCTCAGTGGTAACCAAGAGTCCGGTCGTCCCAGTGACAAAACCCCATTGGGACACCTGCCACGCTGTCAGAAGCTGATTGGAGGTGGACGAACGGCGTGAGGGAGGGGACTTCCTCATGTGAGGCCAGCAGGCACCCATGCAGGGAGCGTCCCCACCGGAGAGCTGCTGGGCCCCACCGGGGGCCGCCTGGCTGGTAGCCGAGCCCAGTGCCGTCTGCCCAGCCACAGCTCCCCACTCCACAGGCCACAGCACACAGATTACGTGCGACAACCTTAAATATGGGGAAACATGTAGCCAAAAAGTCACACAAAACCAAATCAGTAAACACAAGCAAACCAGCCTAGTTTGGCACCTTGAGGCCACAGGGCCTGGTTTCGTGCACACGCTCTTCCGCAAGCTTTTGATTTACCCGAGTCGGCCCCTCCTTCCTCACCCCAGGGCCTTATTTTCCGCTTCCTCACCTCTACCTGGCGTGAATTTCACACAGTGGGTCGTGCCACACAGTCTCTTCCTTGGCAGGCTGCAACCCAGCAATTTGAGAGAAGATTCCATCCAGCAAAGGCCACTCAGACCAGGCAAACTGCCAGGCCGTGACCCCTCGTTCTCTCCCAGCAGCCCAGCCCTGAAGCCACCGGCCAGATCAGGCGTGCCTACAGGTGCCCTTACTTTGAAGGGGGTATTTATACAAACCTCTTTTGCAGGGACACCTGTGCCCCACTCCCAGGAAGGCTGTCTTGGCTGGGGGAGGCTGCCCCGTAGGCCAATTCTCCAATTCTCGCCGCCCCGGGAGGCCAATCAGGGGTCGCAGGCGGAGAAATGGGCCTTCCTGCCCCAGCCAGGAACAGGTGTGGGGCATCAGGACAGAGTGGGGAGGCTTCTCTGGTTCGTTTTCTGAATCATTTCAGCCAGCTGGTGAGTCAGAGGGCGCTTCGAGAAGAGCCGGTCCTCACGAGGAGTAAGGAAGAGGGGAGGGGGGGTGGTGGGCAGAGCCACACGCCCCGGAGCCCCTGGGGGCAGCAGGCACGGCAGCGCAGCGCAGAGCGGCCCCTCTCTACGCAGCGCAGGTCTGTGCACCTGCCGGAGGAGGAAAGCCAAACAGTGCAAAGCCCTCTGCACCACGGCCGTGGCGGGCTCATCCAGGGGCAGCTGGGGGCCTTGCAGGGGCCCAGCGGGGCCTCCCCGAGTCGTGCCCCAGGGCAGCTCCTGGTGATGGGAAATACAGAACGTGCTGCAGGGCGACCCCAGTGGTAGGGTTGGACACCGAATCCCATTGAAGGAAGGCTTTTCTCTTTTTCTTTTTTTCTTTTTTTTTGTATGTTTATTTATTTTGAGAGGGAGAGAGCGCAAGCCCGGGAGGGACAGAGAGAGGGGACAGAAGATCCAAAGCAGGCCCTGTGGTGACAGCAGAGAGCCTGACGCTGGGCCTGACCCCACGAGCGTCGAGATCATGACCTCAACCAAAGTCGGTAACCAACAGAGCCACCCAGATGCCCCAAGGGAAGGTGTTTGCAAAGTAAGTCCTGAGAGTCAGGTTTTGCCGAGGGGCAGTCAGAGGGGGTGGGGAGGGGCGCAGAGGGCCAGGCCCACTCCCGCCAGCCCCCAGCCCCCAGGTGCGAACCGCACCAAGGCCCTGCTGTGTGCTGTGTATGTGTTATTAGTGTCTCCCAGCCTGGGCGTGGGGCCGTGACGGCGGGCATTGGCAACTGTCCCTTGCTGAGCACAGGGCCGAAACGAGTGCTAGCAGAATTTTCAGGAACCACAGCGGGCGTCCCCTGCAGACCTCAGGCTGCAGTGTGGGTGCCGGGTCTGGCACTGGGTGAGACTCCAGTGAGCAGTGGCAGATTTTGCTGGCGTGAGCATCCCGGACCTGGAACCCTCAGGATCTCACTGCGCGGCCCCCCTCGTGCTCTGTGTCTGGGCTCCTGGGAGCGGGGCGACCAGCCCGGCCTCCACCTTGATAGGCCTCCTTCGCAGCCTATGGCGTCCCTGACGCCTGGGGCGTGGCCAGGGCGAAGCACCGGATGGGGGACGTCCTGTGTGGGAAGAGACGACGAGGAAGCGTGTGTCCGTGAACAGCGACGCCAAGACACGGGCCAGGGGGCCCATTGTGGCCAACGTGCTGCTTCCAAAGCCCCGTCTCTTCTCCCCGTTTTAGCTCTCGGGCTCCAGCTAGCAGCACAGCCGTGGCTCAGTGTGTGCCTTTGTGAGGCCTCAGCCACCCCGCGGGGGCGTTGCGTGGACCAGCCCCGCAAACCAGTGCCCTCCAGCAGCCTGCGGCCGGCAGGTGGGAAGGGCCGTCCACACGGGGGGCAGAGGGGGCCAGAGTGCTGAGACCTCTGCTGTGCAAACTTCCAGTTCCTTCCTTAGGACATGGGGAAGGGAAGGATTCCAGGCCTGGGGACCAACCAGCTCTGGGTGGTTTGCATGTTCTGGGTGGGGGGTGGGGGCGTCGAGACAGGGGCTCAGCCTTCAAACACTGGAAATGCTCCCCAGACGGCAAGGGGAAGTGGTTCCTGCATCTAGCAGAGAGAGAGGGGAGGCGTGCGGGGGTCCCCGAGGTCACACAACACCCCCCCTGCCCCCCACCCCCGGCGGAGCCATGCTGGCAGGATCCCAGGACTCGATAGAGGGCTGCATGCGTGAGTCCGTGCGCGCCGCGGACGCGTGGCCGGATCCGACTTTGGGACCGGGAGGAATCCGGGTGCTGGTGCCCCAATGCTCCCTCCTTCCCCGGGGGTCTCGCAGAGCCTACCCCTCCCTCCGCAAGGAAGGGTGAAAACAGGTGGGCTTCCCCCCCTCAGAGACGCGGAGCCTGGGCTGGGGGCTGGTCACTTGGGCACGCCGCTTGGCGCCCCCCGTCTCCCGGCGCCCAGGAGGAACGCGGATGTCTTGGCCGAACCACAGGGTTCGGTTGCAAACAGTGTCAGCACAGCTCCTCCGACGGTTGCAAGAGTTTCTGACTCCGATCTGGCTTAGACGACTCCGTCCCGGCTGGGTTAGCTTCCTGGGGGGACAAAGACCACACCTGGAGGCCCGGGCAGGACGGCCTGGGGGCAGGGGGGGGCGGGGGGGGGGGGACAGGAGGGGGCAACGTTGGGGAGGTGGGGGCGGGGTCAGGGGCAGGTGGGGATGGGGACTGGGGGGGCGGGGGGGGGGGGGGGTGAGGGACCAGGTGGGGGTGGGGACTGAGGGGGGGTCAGGGATCAGGTGGGGGTGGGGACTGATCGGGGGTCAGGGACGGGTGGGGGTGGGGACTGAGTGGGCGTCAGGGGCAGGTGGGGTGAGGGGCAGGGGGCGGGGGCTGGTGGGAGAACACCAGCTCCTGAGGCCGCTCTGTGGCCTGTTCCCCTCCCCAGGCACCTGCTCCGTGATGGACACTGGAGTCGTCCAGGGGGCTCACCTCTGCGTCTCCTTTTCCAGGCGTACACATTCTCTCAGGTGACATGGGCCTTACTCTGGGGCTGCCAGTGACAAAAGAGGGGACTTTCCTGGCTCTGTGTACAGACACGCGGCAGGTGTGAAGGCCGAGCTGTTAGCCTGGCCTCTGGATAACAGTATGGAAGGTTCAGGCTCCTTCCGTCTTTCGTCTTCCTTCTGCGGTCAGTGGAGCTTTATCCCAGCCTAGTCTCCTCAGGGTCCCTAAGTGGCTGCTGCAGCTCCAGGCATCACACACCGTGGACAACACTGATGCTTGTTCAGTCTGTTTCCTCCTGTGAACCTTTTTTTCTTTCACACGATATGATATTTCTAAACCATTGTCTGTGTTGGCCAGCGTATTAATACATTGATATTTATATGTATTTATGTGACAATACATCCGTGTGATCATCTACATTAGCAGCCTCATGTTGTAGCATAGCAAAGTCCGAACCTCCTGTGAACCTTAATTTCTCCGTGGAAACCCTTCCCGTGGGGGTCCCCGCAGAATGTCTCCACGACCTACTTACTGGCCAAGATGGCGGCCAAACCCAATTCTGGCACAGGAGCCGGAATTCCTAGGATCACCTGAGACCATGCTTCTCTACCCACAAGATTCTCTTCTTGCAAACAGCTTTATTGAGATGCATTCACACACCATGCAGACCACCCAGGGTACAAGACGGTGGTTGTCAGTGTGGTCACGACATCGGTAAAGTCGCAACCACCATCCCCAGGGTCCGTTTTAGAACATCGCGTTCACCCCAGAAGGAAACCTGTGCCCACTAAACAGCGTCTCCCCATCCCTCCTTCCCCCGGCCCTCGGCACCCACTGGTTTCCACTCTCGCTCTGGGTTTTCCTGATCTGGACATTTTGTGTAAAGGGAATCGTGTGACTTCCTCCATGGGAAGGGCTTCCATCTGGTGTCCTCATCCGGCTTGTCTCACCAAGCGCACTTTCAAGGTCCACCCACGTGGCACCAGGTGTCAACGCTTCACTCCCGTTTGTGGCTGAGTGATATTCCAGTGTGCGCACACCACATTCTGTTTGTTATCCGTTCACCCGTTGATGGTCATGTGGGCGGTTTTCACTTTTCTGGTGCTCGTGAACCGTGCTGCCGTGAACAAGAGGGCACGTACGGGAGACTGGAATCGCTGGTCCACGGGGTGGCTCCCTGGTTGCCGTCTGGAGGGACTTCCAGACTGTTTTCCAAAATGGCTATACCATTTTGCATCCCCACCAGCCTGGTTTGGAGGTTCCATTTCGCACCTGGTTATTGCCTGTTTCCGATTCCTCGGTGGGCGTGAGGCGGTGTCTCATTGTGGGTCTGTCAACAGATTCGCACCCCCTTTGTATCAAATATTTTGTAACCCTCCCCTCCCTTTCTGAAATCAAATGTAGAGGTAACATAGTGTCTCTGCATGTGTAACTCACTTATAATGTGTGTCTATTATGTAGCTATAATTATACTATAAAGGAGAATGAAAGGTAAATACATTTTAATAAAATAACCTGTAATTTAATATGTCAGAGCTTGCCCTCCACTACACTAAAGACGTAACCAGTAATCAATCGCATGCTTAAACTTAAGAAAAGAGATAGGCTTCAACTCGATTCAACATTTTTTTTATGTTTATTTATCTGAGAGACAGTGAGCCTACGAGGCGGGAAGGGGCAGAGAGAGAGAGAGAACCCCAAGCAGGCTCTATGCTGTCAGTGCAGAGCCCAAGTCGGGACTTGATCCCATGAACTGAGAGACCCTGACCTGAGCCGAAACCAAAAGTCAGACGCTCAACCGACTGAGCCACCCAGGTGCCCCCTCAACCTTTATGATGCTTTTAAACAAGGACAAATGGGCATGTCTGTATACAATCCAAATCACCATGGTTAGAGCAATCCTGGTGCATTCACTGGCAATTCAAAACCTCCGAGCCACGTAATCACTGGAGACAGGATTTTCCAAAATGTTCTCAATAAGGTTCTGAATAAAAATGAGAACAACCGTTCCTAGAATCACACCGTGGTTACATACCTGCAAAATTAAGCGCATCTTAAAGCCATTCAGAAACCATGTGTTCATCAGTAGATCGAAGTTAGATTGTTGCCCAGAATTGTGTGCTGGTCCTTCCCCAGGAAAGGTGAGCTCGACAGGGCTCTTGAGCACAGGGCTGTACCCCAGGATGCCTGGCAGCTCAGGGCACCAGCATGGTTCACGAGCAGAACACCCAACTTTGGTGTGGACCCAGGATCTACAATTCCATGTAGAGAACGCAGCTGGGACCAGAGGTCTCCAAACTGGGACTCACATGTCCTCTGTCCAAGGCGCAGGAGAAGGTAGTGGTTTGGAGAGAATCCCTGCACAGACCCTCCAATTCTTGGGTGCTCCTGAAAGTGGCCTGCCTGGCAGCTGATTTGCAGAGCAAACCCCCCCACGCAGCCCTCTTCCCTACAGACTTGAAGTCCTCAAGATGCCATAAATGGAAGACGTCTCTGCTCGGGCTGCACTATAACAAACCCCACATGCCAAGTGGCCAAGTAGACCCCGTCTTCTCCCTGTGTCCTCATGTGGCTGGCCCTCTGCGTGTGTCTGTGTCCTGATCTGCTTATAAGGATGCTCTGTGTAGAACTTGTTCGTGTGACCTGTTAATGCATTTCTGCCCAGAGCCGCCCACACACCCTCACGGGGGCTTAGTTGGCTTGTGCTCCGTCTCTGGCCTCACGATCAGAACGGCCCTTCTGTTCCTGACACCAAGAGGCATTAAAGCGACTCACGTTCCTCCTTGAGCCAGACCAGGCTGGCCCCCTGGGATGGATCAGGGAGGGGAGAGGACTGTGCAGGCGTCCGTCCCTAAGATTGTGAGTACCGTTCGAGAGACAGAAAAACCAGCTAGCTCGGGACCGCACCAAGGCCGACTTAATGACTAACCATGGATCACACAAGCCGGGTGTATGTGTTGCCCTGGCGGGAAGAGGTAGTGGGAGGCCTCATCCGAGGGGGGACAGTCTGCCAGGACACTGAATCGGGACTCCAGCTGGCTGTTCACTGTGGGGCTTCCCCAGCCAAGAGGTTGGATGTCGTGAGCACCCGATTTGGTGGATTAACCCTTCTCTGTTCTTCTCGATACTCTCTCTCTTTACGTTTACTGTAATTGTTTCCTCCCGTGTGTTCCCGTTCCCTTATAATTAGTAAGAGAAATAATTCATCTTTTCTCCACGAGGCAGAAAGTGTGGTCATTGTGAATTATTCAGAACGAAGCACCCAAGTCATGTTGGGTTGGGGACCCCCTACTGACTATTTAAGCTAAGTTATCTCTTTCAAGGAACTTCTGGGGTCCTGGGGCTGAGGACTTGAACATGCGGACATTCAGGGGACACAATTCAGTCCGTAAGAAAAGGTTTCCTGCCTTACCCAGCCTGGGCCAGTTTCTGTTAAGGGTTAGAGCAGAGAGACGCGAGGGGGGCTCAGCGATCTCGTGGTTTGTGGGTTTGAGCCCTGCGTCAGGCTCACGGCTGTCAGCACAGAGCCTGCTTGGGACCCTGCATCCCCTTTTTGCTCTTGCCCTGTCCCCTCAGGCACACTGTCTGTCTATCTCTCTCTCTCAAAAATAAATAAACATTAAAACAAAAACAAGAGCAGGTGGTGTTCACGGTTCATCATGAACTCAGCTGTACGTGGGACCCAAGACGGCGACCGCCCTCCGGCAACGCCAGGAGTCCCTGCGTCCGGGCGAGACCCCACGTGAGCAGCACATCTGAAATGTGTCTTAGCCGTGCAGCATTTCACAGCCTTAAACACAGCGATTCTGTTCGGCTTCCCACACCGCTCATCTTCGTGTGCTTCCCGAGCTGGACGCAAGGAGCCTCGAGAGGGTCGGGACGGAAACGGGCTGTCAACGGTCACACCCGCGGGGCTGCAGGTGGTGACAGAGTGACAGTGAGCTTGCTGTGCCCCTGGCCGACAGACCGGCTTTGTTAGGGCAGAGCTTCTCGGACCTACTCCTGCCCTAAAATGCCGATCCGGGTGTAGCTGAGCCTCACAGAATCTTGCAAAGTGTTCGTGCTTTTCCTATTAACACAGTGTCAGCACGTTTCCTGGTAAATACAGTATATTCTGTCTGCTGCTCGGCGCCGTCCCCGCCCTCACCCCCAGGGCACAGTGTCTGTTGAGTTAAAGGCCATGATAAACCCGGTGAAAACGTTTGTAATTGTTACGTGTTCTTATCACTTATCCTGGACTCTGAAAAGCCCAGCTCCAGACACACTGGTAAGTGATATGCATTTACCAGATGCGCAGGCATCTGGGAGAAAGCAGTTGTCTGCAGATGAGCGAGGGCAGGGGCCGAGGCTTGTCTTCGGATGAGGGGTAGGTCCTTATCTCGATGGCAGGAACCGTTGTCCGTTGTCCGGTGTGCGCACATTTCAACAGTATCAAGCCGCAAGCTTGAAGTGTGCTCGGAAGTTGCTGTTCAAAGAGTTTCAGATAGTGACGCAGCATTGCACATGCAGAGAGTTATTCTGATACTCGTTTTCTCCCCTTTGGATCTCGCCGGCGGGCTTCTAGAAACTGCCCTGAAGGTCGCCTCTCTTGGTGCCGTGAGCTTGCCTTTGCCACAATAGCACGCACTTTTCTTGCAGCGAAAACTGAACCGGGCCTGTGGCTGTCAGGGGGCCTGACCGGGCTGGTTGCAGGGGCTGGGAGGGAGGGGCGGATACACCGGTTTTCCACAAGCAGAATGACCCAGACACGTGGATCTCAGATCTCACCGGTAGGAGCCTTTATGAAAGTAAAATACCACAGGAGCAAAGGCAGAATAACATGGGCCGTACCCCAATCTCCCGAGTCTTTTGAACACATCAGGACACAAGCATTTCTAGGGGCTCCCGGCTGGTGACTCGATCTCAGGGTTGGGAGCTCGAGCCCCACCATGGGTGTAGAGATTATTTTTAAAGATGGCACACGCAAAAGAATGTCTAGGACCTAGACTGGCTGGCGAAACCCAGCTTCTCAGTTGCTAAGCACCGAGGAAGCCCGCTGGCCGGCTTCCGAGACCCTCGGAAAGGGGACCCTTCTCGTGAGTGAATCCCACATCCTTTTGAACGTTTGCCATTGTTTACTTTCAACACAACTGGCAGAGAAGCCGATCACTCAGCGGACTGATTACCCAACCTTTTGTGTAACACTTGGGCTTGTCAGTAGGGCGGACTTCAAAGAGTAACTGATACTTTTATAACAAAACTTCTACTCTCATGTAAACACAGCTGCTCAATACTAATGGCCAAAAGTAGAAACTAGGAAGGCACCTGCGCGGCTCAGCGGACTTGATTTCAGCTCAGGTCATGGTCCCACGGTTCCGTTCGTGAGATCCAGCCCGGCGTCGGGGTCCCTGCTGGCATCGCATTGGTCTGCTTGGGACTCTCTCTCCTTCCGTCTCTGCCCCTCCCTTGCACGCTCTGTGTCTGTCTCTCTCTCTCAAAATAAATAAAGTTTAAATAAATAAAAAGTGTGAATATATCTATTATTGAATCTTTTCTGGTTTTTTCTAGTTTTTTTTTTTTTTTTTTTTTTTTGAAAAGAGAGAGCGAGGGAGGGACAGAGGGAAAGAGAGAATCCCAAGCATGCACACTGAGCATGGAACCCGGTGCGGGACTCGATCCCACAACCCCGGGATCGTGACCTGACCTGAAATCAAGAGTCAGATACTCAAGCGACTAAGCCACCTAGGCCCTCCATGGTTTTTTTTCATTTTATTTATTCATTGAAGAAATCTATACCCCCACGTGGGGCTTGAACTCACATACTTGAGATCAGGAGTCACATGCTCCTGTGACTCAGCTAGCCAGGTGCCCCCAAGCCTTTTCTATTTCTAGCAATAAATTGTGGTTGTCCTTCATATACATGTGGGAAGAAAGGGGGCGTTTCATTCGTCCTATACAAAGATGCAGTTCAGATACATTTTATCTACTGGTATAAACAGTATATGACGTACCAAAACATATTTACTACTATGTTAACATGTTGCAACTACTCATAATTATGATGCTAATTCAGGGAAAAAGGTAGACCTTAGAGCTTTATGGTTGTAATACATACAAGAAATTTTTAACCGTTTGTAAGCATGGGGATGCTGGCGTGACCAATAAAAGACTTTTAGGCATAAAAGTCTGCAGGAAAAAGAGTATCTAACAATCTCTGAGCGGTGAGGAATGAAAATATAATTTCAAGGGGAAACAGAATAGGAGGAAACCACTCTGGAAGGCTGCCCCCCCCCACCCCGTGTGGCCCCGGCAACATGACCCGCTGTCAAATGCACAAATGACCACGGAAGGGACAGAGCTGTCATGGTGGGGCCAGGGTGGGAGGCAGAGGGGAGGCAGAACCGAGATCCTGCTCTGCTCTGTCCTGTGGTGGCAGAGTCCCGTCTGTGTAAATGTGTGTAAACCCACCAGGATGAGCCCGCCTACACTGGGTGGAGTCCAGTTAATAACATTGTAGCAACATCACCTTATAGGGTGTAACAAAGGCTCTGCCCGATGTGATGTTTGGGATCCCGGGACTGAGAAGGGGGCGGTTGGGATGTCACAGGAACTCTGTGGGCTTCCTGTCCAATTTTTCTTCAAACCTAAAACTGCTACAAACAATAAAGGTGTTAATTGTATAACAGGAGGAGGGAGAGGCAGCATATTATTCATAAAAAAGAGGATCAAAGTGGACTTCTCCAGCTCCCTCTAGGGAGAAATCAGCTCCACAGGAATTAAGTGCCGACAATGTAGAGATTGGGTATACACACGTACAATACAGAAATATATATGTGTATATATATATATATATGTGTGTGTATGTATACATGCATTGTATATTGTGTATACACACAAGTACAATACAGAAATATATATATGTATGCATGCATTGTATATTGTATATACACACATATAATTCAGAAATATATGTATGTATACATACATTGTATATTGTATATACAGACACGTACAATACAGAAATATATATGTGTATATATATGTATATATGTATGTATGTATACATGCATTGTATATTGTGTATACACACAAGTACAATACAGAAATATATATATGTATACATGCATTGTATATTGTGTATACACACAAGTACAATACAGAAATATATATATGTATACATGCATTGTATATTGTATATACAGACATGTGCAATACAGAAATATATATATATACGTGCATTGTATATTGTATATACACACACATATAATTCAGAAATATATGTATGTATACATACATCATATATTGTATATACAGACATGTACAACATAGAAATATATATATACATGCATTGTATATTGTATATACACATGTACAATACAGAAATATATATGTATACATGCATTGTTTATTGTATATACAGACACGTACAACATAGAAATATATATATACATGCATTGTATATTGTATATACACACACGTACAATACAGAAATATATGTATACATGCATTATATATTGTATATACACACACATACAACATAGAAATATATATATACATGCATTGTATATTGTATATACACACACGTACAATACAGAAACATATATATGTATACATGCATTGTATATTGTAAATACACACAATGCAGAAATATATATATAGTATACATGTACATTGTATATTGTATATACACACACATACAATACAGAAATATATATATATAATACAAAAATGAAGAAAATACGGATCTCTATATTTTATACATTGAGTGGAGAATTTTTTTTTAATCAGTCGTGTTTTAAGTTTATTTATGTATTTTGGGAGTGGTGCGTGCACAAGCGGGGAAAGGGCAGAGAGACAATCCCAAGCAGGTTCCGTGCTGCCAGTGCAGAGCTTGATGCGGGGCTTGACCTCACGAACCATGACATCATGACCTGAGCTGAAATCAAGAGTCAGTCACTTGACAGACTTAGCTACCCGAGAGCCCAGGAATTTTTTTTTTTTTTTTTTTTTTTTTGTAATGTGGAGACCTGGCAGACAGGTCGCATGGCAAGTGTGCCCCAGCCAGAGCAAATGCCCTGCTGATGCCTCACAAGAAGGACGAATCTGAGGGGGCACCTGGGGGGCTCGGCTGGTTAAGCATTTGACTCTTGATTTCGAGTCAGGTCATGATCTCACAGTTCGTGCAATCAAGCCCTTCGTCGAGCTCCATGCTGACAGTGTGGAGTCTGCTTGGGATTCTCTGCCTCCCTCTCTCTCTGCCCCTCCCCTCCTTGCTCGCTCTCTCTCTCAAAATAAATAAATAAACTTAAAAAAAAAAAAGGATGAATTTTAGGAAGGCAACTTCAAGGGAAAAGTAAGTTCCAAAAGATTACATAAACCGTAAATCCTTTCACAAGTTGCAAAAAGTAAAATACACACCTTTTTAGGTGTTGAAGTGTCTTGAACAGTGACCCCACACCCCGAAATATGTGTGCACCTGCTAATTCTGGAAGCTGTGGTTCAGGACCTTATTTGGAAAAGGGTCTTTGCAGATGGGATTAAGTTCCAGGTGAGTGACCATGATCCAGGTGGGTGACGTGATCCAGGCGGGTGACGTGACCCAAGCGGGTGACCATCTGACTGTGCGCCCGTAGTGCCTCAGAACGAGCCACAGAGCCTCGCTGTGATTTCCTGGGTGTTTGAATGGATGACACAGGGATGAGATCAGTGAGGTGAGGTTTGACGTGTGAAGGTCCATCCAGTACACGCAGAACGGAGGGACAGGCAGCACGCTGGGGCCACTGGTCTGCAGGCATCTCCAGCGTTAGGAGCAAAAGGGCTGGACCGCCTGGGTGGGGAGAGTGTGCCGTGTGCCCGACAGCCGGCCAGGGAACATCTGCCCTTGCCTATAGCCGGCTCTCCAGATGGGCCCACAGGAGGGCCGTCTGGGGGCTCAGGTGGATGCAGGCAAAGTCCACAGGCCCAATGACAGGAGGCAAGCTAACTAGCACTTATCCTGAAGGATCACTGGGGACAGACACTTCAGCGGGCCACCGATGGGATGGAGGAGAGAAGCGGAGGGCCCAGCAACGTTGTCCGAGGAAACAGTGTCTTCAGGGGTCTCATCTGAGTCTTTGAGGACAGTAGCATGACTTCACTGAGGCTGCCAAAATTAATAAACACAAACAGGTAGCTGAAACATCAGAAATGTGTCTGTCGTCCCTCAGTTCCGGGGACCAGGATTCCCACATCAAGTCGTCGGCAGGGCCTGACTCCCTCTCAACGCTTTGTGGACATATTGGAGAGGAAAGACTTTCCTTCTGCCCTGTTATGTGCTGTCATGGAGGCCTGTGAATTAAAGTAAAAAAAAATAGATTAAGAGGAAAAAAATAACGTAATTTGAAAGAATACTGAAATGCAGAGAGGTCTCCACAGACGAGAACCGATACTCAAAGAAGTAGTTACACTCAGGGGTTTATGTATCCTTTTAACAAAGAAAACAGGGTTTGGGCTTTAAGGAGAGATAGACTGTGGGCACGTGACTAGGAAATGGGGAACTCAATGGCAGGTACACGTTATTCTAGTGAGGTCCCTTTATGCAGTGTCCTCTCGGTGTCAGTGGCCCCTCTGTGTGATAAGGGTCTCTCTCCTCGTCCCAGCACAGGACAGGGTGCGGACGTCCACGCCAACCTCACAAAGGGAAACGTGTATCCTGCTTTTAGGCAGAGTAGGAGGGCGGAGAACTTATGCCCAAGTGGTGGCCTGTTCTGGGGTTGCAAGTCTGGGTCCCCTTTGAACGGTTGGCTCCAGGCATCTGTCCCAGCTTCTGGACCTTGGCTTGTGGCAACTCCAGTCATGGGTGTCCTCCCTTCGGGGAGACAACTTCACTGCTGTGGGTTCAGTCAAATCTTCACACGACGTTCTACGTGTGTCTGAGTGTGTGTGTGCGTGCGAATTCCCCCTTTCTACAGGGACACCAGTGCTGTTGAATTATGTCCAACCTAATGACCTCACTTCACGTGATTGCCTCTGCTCAGACCCTGTCTCCACGTAAGGTCACAGTGCAAAGTCCTGGGTTTTCAGACTCCAGCGTCCTTTCCACCCACAGTAAAGATGTTTTCTGGAGATTCCTTTTTTTTTTTAATTTTATGAATATAATTTATTGTCAACTTGGTTTCCATACAACACCCAGGGCTCATCCCAGCAGGTGCCCTCTTCCATGCCCATCACCTACCCTCTCCTCTAACCCCCCATCAACCCTCAATTTATCCTCAGTCTTTAAGAGTCTCTTATGGTTTGGCTCCCTCCCTCTCTACCTTTTTTTTTCTTCCCCTCCCCCATGGTCTTCTGGTAAATTTCTCAGGATCCACATAAGAGTGAAACCATATGGTATCTGTCTTTTCTCTGGATGACTTATTTCACTTAGCATAACACTCTCCAGTTCCATCCACGTTGCTACAAAAGGCCATATTTCATTCTTTCTCATTGCCACATAGTATTCCCATTGTGTATATAAACCACAATTTCTTTATCCATTCGTCAGTTGATGGACATTTAGGCTCTTTCCATAATTTGGCTGTTGTTGAAAGTGCTGCTGTAAACGTTGGGGTACAAGTGCCCCTATGCATCAGCACTCCTGTATCCCTTGGGTAAATTCCTAGCAGTGCTATTGCTGGGTCATAGGGTAGATCTATTTTTAATTTTTGGAGGAACCTCCACACTGTTTTCCAGAGCGGCTGCACCAATTTGCATTCCCACCAACAGTGCAAGAGGGTTCCCGTTTCTCCACATTCTCACCAGCATCTATAGTCTCCTGATTTGTTCATTTTGGCCACTCTGACTGGCATGAGGTGGTACCTCAGTGTGGTTTTGATTTGTATTTCCCTGATGAGGAGCGACACTGAGCATCTTTTCATGTGCCTGTTGGCCATCTGGATGTCTTCTTTAGAGAAGTGTCTATTTATGTTTTCTGCCCATTTCTTCACCGTTTTTGGGTGTGGCGTTTGGTGAGCTCTTTATAGATTTTGGATACTAGCCCTTTGTCCGATGTCATTTGCAAATATCTTTTCCCATTCCATTGGTTGCCTTTTAGTTTTGTTGATTGTTTCCTTTGCAGTGCAGAAGCTTTTTCTCTTCATGAGGTCCCAATAGTTCATTTTTGCTTTTAATTCCCTTGCCTTTGGAGATGTGTCGAGTAAGAAATTGCTGCAGCTGAGGTCAAAGAGGTTTTTTCCTGCGTTCTCCTCTAGGGTTTGGATGGTTTCCTGTCTCCATTCAGGTCTTTCATCTGCAGATTTGTTTAATCACTGTGGTTTCCCAGGAGCACAGGCTGAGGTGACATCCCACACTGCTGGGGTGCTCGTGGCTTCTGCCCCAAGCCTGTTCCCTCTCTGCTCAACTCTTGCAGTCCCAGAGTTCTGGGTTTGGATCACAGGTGGTGTGGGAGGACTGCCATCCCTGCACACTGGGGTCCGTCTGGATCTGAAGACCGGGGATCATGACCCAGGAGTGGGGGATGGGGTGTGAGTCCTGTTCCTGGTTGTGCACCTGTAGGAGCATGTGCCAGAGACAGAGAGATACAGATGAGACAGAGACACACAGAGAGAAGAGAGACAGAGACAGACACCAACAGGGAGGGACCTGTGGGCACCCATCCATCCGGACAGTGAGGAGACAGGATGAGGCAGGCTCTGCCCTCAGGGAGGGCAATTCCTGGGGCAGGTGGCTGGAGTTGGACCGGTCTCGAGCACAAGGGGAGACAAGGTTGTGCTGCAGAGTCTGAAATATGCATACCTGGAGCCCCCACATGCTCTGTGAGGAGGGGTTAAAGTAACTGGTCTCGGGGCGCCTGGGGACTCAGCCACTGGAGTGTCCGACTTCAGTTCCAGTCACGATCTCAAGGTTCGTGGGGTCAACCCCTGCATCAGGCTCTGTGCTGACAGCTCGGAGCCCGGAGCCTGCTTCGGATTCTGCATCTCCCTCGCTCTCTGCCCCTCCCCCGCTCACGCTCTGTCTCTCTCAAAAAGAAACAAACATTAAAAAGTTTTTAAAAAATAAACTAAGGGCGCCTGGGTGGCGCAGTCAGTTAGGCGTCTGACTTCAACCAGGTCACGATCTCGCGGTCGGGAGTTCGAGCCCCGCGTCAGGCTCTGGGCTGATGGCTCAGAGCCTGGAGCCTGTTTCCGATTCTGTGTCTCCCTCTCCCTCTGCCTCTCCCACATTCATGCTCTGTCTCTCTCTGTCCCAAAAATAAATAAACGTTGAAAAAAAAAATTAAAAAAAAATAAATAAACTAATTGGTTTCTAAAAAAAATAAAAAATACTGGGGCACCTGCATTGCTCAATGGGTTAAGTGTCTGACTCTTGATTTCTGCTCAAGTCATAATCTCAAGGTTCATGAGTGCAGGCTTTGTGCTCACTGTGGAGCCTGTTTGGAATTCTCTCTCTCTGTCCCTCCCCCACTCACGACCTCTCTCTCTCTCTCTTAAAAAAAATGATGAAAACAAACAAACAAACAAATAAACGGGGCGCCTGGGTGGCTCAGTCGGTCAAACGTCTGACTTTGGCTCGGGGCATGATCTCGCGGTTCATGGGTTCGAGCCCCGCGTGGGGCTCTGTGCTGACAGCTCGGAGCCTGAAGCCTGCTTTGGATTCTGTGTCTCCTTCTCTCTCTGCCCCTCCCCCACTCATTCTCTCTCCCTCTCTGTCTCTCTCAAAAGTAAAAAATAAATATTAAAACAATAAAATAATGTTTGGATCTCAGATATTTTGCACGAGGCCATTTCGAAACCAAGCAAACTGATCTCACTGTTCTTTGTCCAGAACAGGGGAGCCCGTCCAGGTGTGGGAACCACAGCAGCCTGGCCCCAGCAGCGCTGGTTGGGGGTCGCCGTGTGAGATCCACACATGGGAGAACAACAACCACAGTGAGCCCCAGGATGGACACTGATACTCACAGTCTCTCATCAGGCTCCTAGAGGACTCAGCTGTCGGCCTCTCGGTGTCTCTGCTGAGCCCAAGACACAAACAGATGAGGACCCAGACCCAGGACAGGAGCACAAACACAGGGTGGCTGAAGTTCTCACCGCACGGGCAGACGAAGGACGTTGACGGCCGGAAGAAGTGACCTGAGCAGGAGCCTTTAGTATGACAGACGACACCCTGAAAAGGTGTGGAGGAAAGGTAGCAATATGGGACAGTGACTAGGAGACACAGGAGGGCCCGGGGACAGACCCCAGACAGAGGGGGACAGGGACAGACCCCATAGGGGGGAGGACAGGGGACAGAGCCTGGAGAGAGGGGCACAGGGGACAGACCTCGGAGAGAGGGGGACAGGGACAGACCCCAGAATGGGGAGGACAGGGGACATACCCTAAAGAGATGGGGGCCAGGGGACAGACCCCATAGGGGGGAAGACAGGGGACAGACCCCAAAGAGAGGGGGACCAGGGGACAGACCCCAGAGAGAGGGGCACAGGGACAGACCCCAAAGATAGGGGGACAGGGACAGACCCCAGAGTGGGGAGGACAGGGGACAGACCCCAAAGAGAGGGGGGTCGGGGGACAGACCCCAGAGAGAGGGGCACAGGGACAGACCCCAGAGCTGGGAGGACAGGGGACAGACCTCAAAGAGAGGGGGACAGGGACAGACCCCAAAGATAGGGGGACAGGGACAGACCCCAGAGCGGGGAGGACAGGGGACAGACCCCAAAGAGAGGGGGACAGGGACAGACCCCAAAGATAGGGGGACAGGGACAGACCCCAGAGCTGGGAGGACAGGGGACAGACCCCAAAGAGAGGGGGGTCGGGGGACAGACCCCAGAGAGAGGGGCACAGGGACAAATCCCAGAGCGGGGAGGACAGGGGACAGACCCCAGAGAGCAGTGGGGGTGGGGGACAGGGGACAGGAGGCAGGGTGAGGAGGTCATGAGGAACTTCCTGTACCTCCCGGTGGACAGTGTGGAATTCCTGGAATACTGGGAACGGGGCCCCTGCCATTGGGCGGATGTCCTGGAACCCAGCCCGTGAGTGTCGTTTGCAGGGATTCAAGAATAAGTTGTTACCTGAAGGATCCGTACGGAAGAATGCCGAGAAATCTGTCAAATGAGCAAACACCGGTTACAAGTGTGGTAACTTGTGTCTCTACCGTATGTTCTTGCTAGAAAGTGTGTGCGCGTCAGGAAAAGTACCCGAGGAAAAAGATCACGGTGACCTGGCGCCAGAGACGCGTCTTATATCCACGGGTTTAACCCCTGGGAGGGTCGGCTGTGTGCACAACATGGTCTTTATGAAAATCCTACACACAGAGCAGACGGAGGGGGAGAGGGGTTACAGCGCTGGGGGCTGGGGTCTCGGGATAGGGGGAGATGTCCCACGATGGGGCGCATCAGGCCGGGGGTATCATGAGGCTGGGGGTCATTGAGTGGGGGTTATGGGGCAGAGGTCACATGGTGAATGTCATGGGGCTGGGGGTGATGTCATGGGGTGGGGTCACTGGGTGAGGGTCTCAGTATGGAGGTGATATTACAAGGTGGGGGGCACAGGGCTGGGGGGCATGTCACAAGGTCAGGGCACAGGGCTGGGAGTGTCATGAGGCTGGGGGTCATTCAGTGGGGGTTAGGGGTAGAGGTCACATGGTGACATGGGCGGGGGTCACAGAGTAGGTGTCACAGGGTTGGGTCACAAAGGGCTGGGGATCACAGGGTGGAGGTTGTATGGTGGGTGTCACGGGGTTTGGGGTGATGTCATGGGCTGGGGGTCACAGGGTGGGTGTCACAGGACTGGGTCAAAGGGCTGGGGATCACAGGGTAGAGGTCACATAGTGGGTGTCACGGGGCTGGGGGTGATGTCATGGGGTGGGGGTCACTGGGTGAGGGTCTCAGTATGGAGGTGATATTACAAGGTGGGGGGCACAGGGCTGGGGGGGATGTCACAAGGTCAGGGCACAGGGCTGGGAGTGTCATGAGGCTGGGGGTCATTCAGTGGGGGTTAGGGGGTAGAGGTCACTTGGTGGATGTCATGGGCTGGGAGTCACAGGGTGGGTGTCACGGGGCTGGGGGTGATGTCATGGGCTCGGGGTCACAGGGTGGGTGTCACAGGGCTGGGTCACAAAGGGCTGGGGGTCACAGGGCTGGGGGATCACGAAACTGGGGAGATGGGCAGGGACACTGATGCGTGGCGTGTCCTCTGGTGACTGAGAACGTTCTGGAATGCACAGGTGGACACTGCACAACAGTGAATGTGTAAATGTCACTGGTGGTCAATTTTAGGTTGTGTGTATTTTGCTAACCGTGTGGAACTTCCAGTTCTGGTCAAAAGGAGGTAGAAACTGAAATGGGCGTGAACGCATGTGTGTGCACACGCGCATGTGAACACGAGTGTGTGCACAACAGTGGGAGAAGGGAGTCCGGACAGGTTCTGATACTGTCCCTTTCAGGTGTCCTGGTGTTTCCTGTGGGGACAGGTGGTCCCAGAGGTGCTGGTGCCCCGGAGGCTGAACAGCAGGAGCTCCCCACAGGGAACACCTGAGCCCCCCCCCCCCCCCGCCATGCACACACGGCCACTGTAGACACGGGGTGTGCCCCACGCTGCCGTCCTCTGCGTCTGGAGGTGGACGGGGCTGCACACAAGGAACCTGTGGCCACCAGCCCACAGCAGCTGCCCCAGCACATAGTCTGTTCTTCACCTCACGGCAGGTGTGGGTCCCACACATTGTTTGAGGGTCTTAGGGAGGGTGCAGACACAGGGGACGGGGACTGCGGGTCCTGGCTGAGCACAGGTGTGAGGCTGGGGGTGGCCTCTGGGGGAGGGGGTGACCCCAACCTGGCTGAGCACAGGTGTGTGTGAGGGGTGGCCTCTGAGGGAGGGGGTGACCCCAACCTGGCTGAGCACAGGTGTGTGTGGGGGGTGGCCTCTCGGGGAGGGGTGACCCCAACCTGGCTGAGCACAGGTGTGTGTGGGGTAGTGGCCTCTGGGGGAGGGGTGACCCCAACCTGGCTGAGCACAGGTGTGTGTGAGGGGTGGCCTCTGGGGGAGGGGGTGACCCCAACCTGGCTGAGCACCGGTGTGGGGGGGGGGTGGCCTCTGGGGGAGGGGTGACCCCAACCTGGCTGAGCACAGGTGTGTGTGTGGGGTGGCCTCTGGGGGAGGGGGTGACCCCAACCTGGCTGAGCACAGGTGTGTGTGGGGTAGTGGCCTCTGGGGGAGGGGTGACCCCAACCTGGCTGAGCACAGGTGTGTGTGGGGTAGTGGCCTCTGGGGGAGGGGGTGACCCCAACCTGGCTGAGCACAGGTGTGAGGGTGGGGGTGGCCTCTGGGGGAGGGGGTGACCCCAACTTGACAGAGCACAAGGTGCTGCATCCCCAATGGGCAGCACTCGTGGGGTGGCCCTGCCTGTGTCCCCTCCAAGGGGCCTTGGTGCATCTACCCATAGTGTTGGCTGAGACCCAGCCCAGCATCACTCACCTCTGCTCCTGTGTTGCGAGCACACCCTCCCCTAGTACGCCTCTTGCTGGCAGTGTCCCCACAGAGACGTGGCCGTGTCCTGACCCCCAGAGTCTGTGGAAGGGATCTTTTTTGGACATAGGGACGTGGGGAGGGGGGCGCCTATTCCAGTGATGAATGTCCCCCTGGCCTGTCTGGCTATAGGACATCAGGGTGCAGGGACGTCCACAGTGGGGTGGGGGGGGACCCGGGTGCAGGGACGTCCAAGTGGGGTCGGGGATTGGGGGGGGGGACTCGGGACCGGGACGCAGGGACGTCCACAGTGGGGTCCAGGCTCAGATAGTAGGCACGTCCACACTGGGGTGCGAATGCACCGGTGTTGGGTTCCCTTGCGCACTCCCCCCCGCCAACTCCGGCAAAGCCAGCCAGGCTGGAGTGCTTGTCGAGGGTCCCGCCCAGTCCTGGGCCCCCGGGCCCAGCACAGCCCCTGGGACTGCAGGCACACCCGCCCCCTGCTTTGCGCTCAGCTGTGCAGCGACCTGGAGTCCCGTCCGCAGTGGAGCCTGACAGTCACAGGTTCTGGGGATCTGGACAACTTCGGGGCCCTGGGTCTCCCCACGTGAGGCAGGAAGGCGCGTGGAGGCCAGCCTCAGGAAGCCCGGACAGACAGACGGGGAGGGAGGGTCTGTTCCGCAGGCAGCGGGGGACCCCAGTGGCGGCCGCGCTGCCCAGGCCCCAGGAGCTCAGAGCCCCATTTCACAGGCGGTACGTGGGGCCCCGGGCTGTGGAGGGCGGGGCACAGGGGGCCAGTCAGGGAGCTGCTGGCCAGGAGCTGGGTCTCCAAGGAGGGAGGAAGGGAGAAAGTGGAGGAGGGGAAGGGAGGGGGAGGGGAGAGGAGGGAGAGGGGGAAGGGGGGAAGAAAGGAGGAGGGACGAGAAGGAGGGGGAGGGGGGAAGAGAGAGAGGAGGGGGGAGGGGAAGATGAGGGAGGCGAAGGGAGGGAGGGGGAGGGAGGGGAGGGGAGAAGAGAGGGCGGAGGGAGGAGGGGAAAGAAGGGGGAGGGGGGCAGGAGGAGGAGCAGGGACCGCGGGCGCGGGAAGAGGCGCCGCGGGGCTGCTGGGCGGGGAGCCCCTGAGGCAGCGCCCGGCACCCCCCCCCCCCAGGCCCCAGTAGCCGGACTGCGCTGCGGCCGGAGGGCACAGGGGGCAGTCGCGCGGGGTTCCGCCGCACACGTTGGGCTGTCCTGTGCGCGCTCTGGGTCCCTGCTGGCCTCGGGCAGGCAGGGCAGAGCCCGCACCAGGCGCATGTGCGGAGCGCCCCGCGCCCAGGAGCCGACGGGACGAGGCTCCGGGTCACCGGGGTCAGCGTCAGGGTGGGTGGGTGTGCAGGTGTGCACGTGCCCTGGAATGCGCCTCCGCCCACGCGGACGGAGGCCACACGCCCTGGCCCGGCTGGGACCAGGACAAGAGCCACTCAGGCCAGAGGGCCACACACTTCAGTAAAGGCCGCGGTCGGATTGCAGACCAATGTCCTCAGAGATCACAGGCGCCGAGGACATGAGGCCAACTGAGCTCTGATGAAAGTCCTGTTTGCTCTGGGCCTGGGGTCCAGAGTGACCGGAACGGACCGCAGCCAAAGCACGGCCAGGCTCTCAGGATGTCCTCCCATCCTGTCCCCTGACCCTGACCCCGTGGTCACACTCAGGACACCCTCCTGTCCCTGTCCCCTGACGCTGACCCCGTGGTCACACTCAGGACACCCTCCTGTCCCTGTCCCCTGACGCTGACCCCGTGGTCACACTCAGGACACCCTCCTGTCCCTGTCCCCTGCCCCTGACCCCGTGGTCACACTCAGGACACCCTCCTGTCCCTGACCACTGACCGCTGACCCCGCGGGTCCCCTCAGGACACCTTCCCGTCCTCTGGGAGGGTCTGGTCCCTGCAGGTGGGGCTGCCCGGGACGTATGGGGCACGCCCCCCTCCCACCGCGCCCTGCTCTCCCCGCTCGGGTCCTGCTAGGACGTGGGGGGTGCAGCCTGGGGCCTGTGTGGGGTTGGGCGTGACTGTCTGGAGGCGGCCCCTCCTCCTCGCGGGGGCGGGGGTTGCCGGCGTCCAATGGCGAGGCCAGAGCATTTTAGGAAGTGCTTGACTCGGCTGCTGGGGGAAGGCGCCTCGCCGGAAAGTCCGCTGGCGAGTCTGCGGCGCGGTGAGTGCCTCCGGGCGGGTGGCGGGTCCCTGCGGGGACAGTGGGGACAGGTGGGGACCGGGACGGGGGGTCCCGGCCTGGGGCTCGGGCGGGGCGCGTCTTGTACTCAGGCCTCGCCGGAAAGTCCGCTGGCGAGTCTGAGGCGCGCGGTGAGCGCCTCCGGGCGGGTCACGGGTCCCTGCGGAGACAGTGGGGACAGGTGGGGACAGCGGGGGGGGGGGGGGGCGGCCTGGGGCGGGGGAGGGGCACGGCACGTCCTCCGGACCGGATGGGAAGGGTTAGCAAGAGGGGCCGCCACAGGCTCGACTCCGGGCTCCGCGGCTGCGGGAACTCGCCGTGGTCAGCGCTGACCTGCTCCGGGGTGGTGAGGGCGGCAGGTGCCGGTGCGTCCGCGGACCCTGCTATGCCGCTGGCGCAGGACTTAGCGCCCCAGGTGTAATCGCGGGTCCTTGGGGCTGGAGCAAAGCCTGCGTGCGCGCAGGCGGGCCGGGGAGCGTTGGGGACCGTGAACGGGACATAATGTCACGCGGGTTTGCCGGCGGCACGTCCGTCCTTTTATTCACCTAAGAGCTATTTCCTGAGTGCGACTGTCGCCAGCCCCCACCTCCGGATGCGCCGCGTGGACACGGAGCCACCTCCCCGAAGGCTCACGAGTGGGAGGCTGCTGTGTCTCACCTGCTTGGGCCGGGAGCCTGCAAACCTGCCCTCACCCGGTTTTGTGCAATCAACCCCCTCCTTCCCAGGGCGCGCCCGAGCCCTGCCTCGATGTGATCAGAGAGGGTGGAGGCTGTCCAGCTGTCGAGGGGCTGGGCTCCGGAGAGGACATGGGGTGCTGGGGCGCCCAGGAGCTCTCGCAGGGGCTGGGCTCACTGGAAGGGACTCAGGGTGTGGGGGATCCCAGACCTCTCCCAGGGGCTGGGCTCAGCTGAGGGGACTCGGGGTGCTGGGGTGCCCAGGACCTTCCCAGGGGCTGGGCTCAGCTGAGGGGACTTGGGGTGCTGGGGATCCCAGACCTTTCCCAGGGGCTGGGCTCAGCAGAGGGGACTCGGGGTGCTGGTGCTCCCAGGACCTTCCCAGGGGCTGGGCTCAGCTGAGGGGACTTGGGGTGCTGGGGATCCCAGACCTCTCCCAGGGGCTGGGCTCAGCAGAGGGGACTCGGGGTGCTGGTGCTCCCAGGACCTTCCCAGGGGCTGGGCTCAGCGGAGGGGACTTGGGGTGCTGGGGATCTCAGAACTCTCCCAGGGGCTGGGCTCAGCAGAGAGGATTCGGGGTGCTGGTGTGCCCAGGACCTTCCCAGGGACTGGGCTCGGCTGAGGGGCCTCAGAGTGCTGGTGCTCCCAGGACCTTCCCAGGGGCTGGGCTCAGCTGAGGGGACTTGGGGTGCTGGGGATCCCAGACCTCTCCCAGGGGCTGGGCTCAGCAGAGAGGATTCGGGGTGCTGGTGTGCCCAGGACCTTCCCAGGGACTGGGCTCGGCTGAGGGGCCTCAGAGTGCTGGTGCTCCCAGGACCTTCCCAGGGGCTGGGCTCAGCTGAGGGGACTTGGGGTGCTGGGGATCCCAGACCTCTCCCAGGGGCTGGGCTCAGCAGAGGGGACTCGGGGTGCTGGTGCTCCCAGGACCTTCCCAGGGGCTGGGCTCAGCGGAGGGGCTCGGGGTGCTGGGGATCCCAGACCTCTCCCAGGGGCTGGGCTTTGGAGAGGACTCGGGGTGCCGGGTGCCCAGGATGTCTCCCAGGGGCTGGGGTCGACAGAGGGGACTCGGGGTGCTGGTGCTCCCAGGACCTTCCCCAGGGGCTGGGCTCGGCGGAGGGGACTTGGGGTGCTGATGCTCCCAGACTTCTCCCAGGGGCTGGGGTCGGTGGAGGGGACTCGGGGTGCTGGGGTTCCCAGGATGTCTCTCAGGGGCTGGGCTTAGCGGAGGGGGCTCAGGGTGCTGGTGCTCCCAGGACCTCTCGCAGGGGCTAGGCTTGGCGGAGGGGACTGGGAGTGCTGGTGCTCCCAGGACCTTCCCCTGGGGCTGGGCTCCAGAGAGGACTCGGGGTGCTGGTGCTCCCACGACCTTCCCCAGGGGCTGGGCTCAGAGGAGGGGACTTGGGGGGCTGGGGCGCCGAGGAGTTTTCCCAGGTGCGGGGGGCAGAGGCATCTCGTCAGGTGGACGTTTCACGTCTACGTGGAAACTACCTTCATGCAACAAACTAGTGCCCCGTTGGGCAGTTTCTCTGGGGTCTGTTGCTCCCTCCAGCTGGTAGGAACCCTAATGCCCCAAAGGCACATTCTGGGGGGGGGGGGGTGTTTCGTTACCTGTCAGCTGAAACTCACAGAGTGGTTTTCCTTGGAAGCAAATTGGTGAGCCCCTGGCAGATCTCAGGGTTCACCCAAGGCGCCTCTTCCTGGGGCCATTGAGACGTGGGCCCTGCTGGGATGGGACTGGGGAGGGCTCAGTTGGGCGGGACAAGGCCCCCTGGGCGGCAGCTGGGAGAGGCATAGCCACAGCCCCTGCTCTGTGTGTCCTAACTGGGGCTGACCACACTCCCAGATGAGGTCCAGCCGACACATATAGGGGGGCCTGAGGCTGGGGCTACACGGTCCCCGGTCTGCCCACTTTCCAGACACCTGCATGGCCGGAGGGCAGGCGGTGGCCCATCTGCTCCTGGATGGCACAGTGCCTTGAGGAATGTCTCCTGTGTGCATAGGCCAGCCCCAGACCACCTGGATGCTTGCCGCCCCCCGCGGGAGGGCCGGGGTCCCACACTCACTCCTGCAGGGACACTGATGGACTGGGTGTGAGCTGGGAGAGCCCTGGGACCCACCATGAGGGAAGATGGATGGCAGGGGTGCTAGCTCTAGGACCCTCTTATGGACGGGGGTAGGGTTAGGGTTAGGGATCAGGCGTTTGTCTGCTGAGGCAGAATGAGAATCAATACTGTACTGTTGGCTGTTGGTGCACTCGACACAGTGTAGACAAGGAACAAATTTTTTCTAACCTCTTAGATTCTGGGACCAAGACCTGCAAATTAAAATGACAAAGAGGGGCCCCTGTGTGGCTCAGTTGATTAAGCATCAGCTAATGTCACAATTTCCTGGTTTGTGAGTTTGAGCCTTGCATCAGGCTCTGCGCTAACAGTGTGAATCCTGCTTGTGATTCTCTCTCTGTCTCTGTCTCTGTCTCTCTCTCTCTCAAAATAAATAAATTATATAAACTTAAAAATGGAATTAGATAAGATGACCACAGAGGGGAGCATCTGGCTGGCTCAGTCAGTGGAGCCAGAGTCGTTGGTTCAAGCCCCATGCCGGGTGCACAGCTTATGTTATAAATAAATAAACAAACAAACAAACAAACAAATAAATAAATGAAATCACAGAAGACAGATGGACGGGGGACAGGGTTTATTCTGGATGTTTGTAGAGGCCTTCCCAGAAGAGGAGTGGACCCAGGGAGACAGTTGGACGTTAGGCCTTATCTGCCATTTCACCAAAGGTTGATGAATTTGTGTGGAATTGACAAGCCAGAGTGAAAGGGCTGGGGGTTGTAGGGACCCTAATCCCAAGAAGGTAGCCGGCTGGGGGAGGCTAAGGGCAGGGTCAGTGTTACTGTGCAGACCTAGGGGGGTGCCCTACCTCTTCCGGGTACAGGGGATGGAAGGGGACGGCTACACAGAGGAAAATTTATGCCTGCTTGCAGGTGAAGGTTAGGGTTAGGGTTAGGGTTAGGGTTAGGGTTAGACGAGGAGGGAGGAGAGTTTTTCTTGTTTCTGCTTTTCTTCAGTCTTCTTCCGCTCAAAATAACCCTTAGGGGAAGTGGCTTATTTCCAGGGAAGCCAAGTCTGACCCCCTCACTGTGTGTACAGAGCTTCCACGGCTGGGGACGTGCTGGGGGAAGAGGCCACGTGGGAATCTGGTGGCGGGTCACAGCTCAACCCAGGATGGGCTCCTGTCTTTGGGGTTCCTTTTCTGGGCAGGCGATGTCCTGTGCCCACCTCGTCGGCTTATCCTGAGAGTAAATTACACCCCATGCGTGTTCATCACCTGGCAGATGCTGGGAAGACAGTGGCCAGGGCCATAGGTTAAGGACCAGGAGACACCCCCTCCTCTCCCCTAGCCCCAGGCGTCTCCCCATTGCTTCTAAGGGAGCGCTGGCTTCTGTGGGAACAGATCTCAGATTCCCTGAACCACAGCCCAGCACCCCAACCCAGGGAGGCAGAGGGCAGGGTGCTGACCTGGGCCCCCAAGGCACCACCACCCCCAGGATTGAAGCCCTGCAGCCACAGACCTGGCCGACTGGCGTATGAGCCCCTCTGCGCGGCGGGGGTGGCGGGGTGGAGGGATTAGCGCAAGACTGGAGCAGGGGGCACCAGCAGGGGGTAGGATGCACGCTTTGCCAGCGCCCCCCCAGGAGAGTGGCTCTGGGCCCTTTGGTTTATGTCAGCAAAACTTTGTTTCCTTCCTCAGGTCACGCCGAGTGGCCCCTGATGGGCGGACAGGTAAGCGCTTCTGGCAACTTCCAGGGCTGCGGCACAAATGCAGACTGGATGTCGGCGCTGTGCCCCCTGCTCTGGGATGTGCCTCTGCACCACCTGTCCATCCCAGGTGAGGGCTTCTGCATCCCCCAGGGGCGCAGCCGGCCATGGGGTGGGGCCTGAGTGCACGGAAACCGCAGGAACCATGCACGCATGCACGCAATGTAGGCACACACACACACGCACACAACACAGACACTCATGCGTGCACACACATACACATAGTACAGGCACACACGCATGCACACAATACAGCACACATACACATGCACACATGCACGCACACACGTATGGACACAAGACAGACATGCACACAGAAACAGGCACACGTGTGCACACATGCACACACATGTACACAGACACGCACGCATGCACACAATACGGACACACATGCATGCACACACACGCAGACAATACAGGCACATGCATGCGGGAACACGATACAGACACACATGCGTGCACACACATGCACATAAGACAGACACGCATGTGTACACATGCATGCACACAGTACAGGCACACACATATGCACACAATATGGACACATGCATGCACACAATACAGACACACACGTGCACACAATACAGCACACAGAAACAGGCACGCGTGTGCACACATGCACACACATGTACACAGACACGCATGCATGCACACAATACGGACACACATGCATGCACACACACGCAGACAATACAGGCACATGCATGCGGGAACACGATACAGACACACATGCGTGCACACACATGCACATAAGACAGACACGCATGTGTACACATGCATGCACACAGTACAGGCACACACATGTGCACAATATGGACACACATGCATGCACACAATACAGGCACACACGTGCACACAATATAGGCACACACGCACACAATACAGACACACATATGTGCACACATGCACACAATGCAGTCACACATATACACACACATGCACACAATACAGGCACACACACGCATGGATGCGATACAGACACATGTACACCTGATACAGGCACACATACGCATGCACACACATGTACACACAGACACACCGGCACACACACACCACATGCACACACATGCACCAAATGACCGTCTTCCCTTCTCCGTCTCCTTCATTCTGATGTGGCCCAGCAGGCACGTGCACAGTCCCAGGGAGTGTGGCTGAGGGGAGATGTGATGGCATAGGGATTTGGGGTACTGCTCCCCCGCCAGTCTGTCCCTCTGTGTAGAGAACCCGCTAGCCCTTCAGCTGTAAGGACCGAGCACTGCATTCCTGTGGGGCACCTCGAGCCGCCAGCTGGCCGTGAGCCATCCCTATCACAGGACCTGTGGGACCCTAGTTATGGTGCGGCCAGAGCAGCTGGCTGGCAGGTCAGGCCCAGTCGAGGAGGGCTGGGAGTGCAGGGGAGGGAGAGAGGGGCTGAGGGCAGAGGAGCAGCAGAGACAGAACCCCCCCTCTGGGGACAGAACCCTCCCCTCTGAGAACAGAATCCCCTCTCTGGGGACAGAACCCCCTCCCTGGGGACAGAACCCTCCCCTTTAGGAACAGAACCCTCCCTCTGGGGACAGAACCCCCCCTCTGGGGACAGAGCCCCCCCCTCTGGGAACAGAACCCCCCCTCTGGGAAAAGAACCCCTCCTCTCTGGGGACAGAACCCCCTCCCTGGGGACAGAACCCTCCCCTTTAGGAACAGAACCCTCCCTCTGGGGACAGAACCCCCCCTCTGGGAAAAGAACCCCTCCTCTCTGGGGACAGAACCCCCTCCCTGGGGACAGAACCCTCCCCTTTAGGAACAGAACCCTCCCTCTGGGGACAGAACCACCCCTCTGGGAACAGAACCCCCCTCTGGGGACAGAGCCCCCCCTCTGGGGACAGAACCCCCCCTCTGGGGACAGAACCCTCCCTTCTGAGAACAGAATCCCCCCTCTGGGGACAGAGCCCCCCCCCGTCTGGGAACAGAACCCCCCCTCTGGGAAAAGAACCCCCCCTCTCTGGGGACAGAACCCCCTCCCTGGGGACAGAACCCTCCCCTTTAGGAACAGAACCCTCCCTCTGGGGACAGAACCACCCCTCTGGGGACAGAACCCCCCCTCTGGGGACAGAACCCTCCCTTCTGAGAACAGAATCCCCCCTCTGGGGACAGAGCCCCCCCCCGTCTGGGAACAGAACCCCCCCTCTGGGAAAAGAACCCCTCCTCTCTGGGGACAGAACCCCCCTCCTGGGGACAGAACCCCTCTCTCCGGGATGCCTGCCAGGCCTGCACGGGGCACGACCTGGTGGCCCTGAGTCCTGACGGGCTCCGTCTGGGCCCTTGCGGCTCCAGTGGCCCCAGGACCAGTGGCCGCCGCTCCCCACTGATGAGCATGTGGGCATTACCAGCCTTTTGTTCTTGCAAAAACGAAGGGCTGTAGTGGACCCACTCCGTGTCTCCACGTCCGTGCACGTGCGGTATCTGGAGATCCTCCCTCAAAAATAAGCAGGTTTCTCACCTGGGTGCATTTTTGTAGTTTTCAGATTGAGCCACGTTTTCACCCTGTCCTAGCGCTTTCCTTGGGGATTTTACGAAGACTTCTCAAAAACGTTTAAACCCTTGATTCGAATGCAGTTTCTCTTGATGGGGCAGGACCCAGTCTGGTTTGTCAGCTGGACTCCCACAGTGGCCCGAGTCCCAACACCCGAATGACTTCACAGACGAGAGAGAGTCCCCGGGGGTCAGGCTGTGTCCCCGCTGGGCCCGAGGGGTGACCACACAAACCCGATTCTAGGCACTGACCAGTGCCTACAAATTCACGTCCCGCATAGCCTCAGAACGGGGCCTTATGTGGAAATAGGGTGTTTGCCGATGTGAGTAAGTGAAGGATCTGAGATGAGCCCATCCTGGGTCAGGGTGGCCCTGACTCCAATGGCAGCTGTCCTTGTAGGAGACAGAAGGGGAGACACAGACACAGAGGAGAAGCCACGTGAAGACAGAGGCAGAGGTGAGGAGGACGGGCCCACCAGCCCAGGGACCCCTGGAGCCCCAGAAGCTGGAAGAGGCAGGAAGGACCGTCTGCTGGAGCCTCTGGAGGGACTTTGGTCCCGCCCCCTTGGATCTCAGTGGTCCTGCCCTGCCTGGATATCAGACTTCTGGCCGCCAGAGCTGGGATACAATTCATTTTTGTTCTTTGAAGCCTCCCACTTTGTTAAGGGAGCCACAAAAAAAACTCATAGAGCCAATACATAATAATTGCAGACAAATGCAAACGTGTAAGTTAAAAAAAATTACATTCTCTGTGACGTATATAGATTTGCCTGCAGTTTATAGTTCTATATTATAATATATATGTGAATCCGTTTACATATAGGGGTAATCCATTTTTATATATAAAGATATATACTATAAACGAAAAGAAGGCCCAACTGTACAACTTTTGATCTACGTTTTCACTTAGCATAATATTGTCTGCATTTTCTGTATCAGCAAATATGGAGCCGCAGTATCGTCTTACTGGCTGTGTGCCCTCCGCTGACATTCGTATAGGACTGTATGTAAGTGAGGACTGTCACTGGGCGTGGGGACCGTCCACTTCCCCATCGCAAGCTTCTCCAGGCGCATCCTGAGTCTTGGACTCTTGACCAGGTGGTGGCAGGGGAGCCCTCCCACTGCCCTCTGCCTTCATGTCATGCCCTATGGCCACGCCCCCGTCATCGGTGTCAGGAACCCCTGGCCACACCCACGTGCTCGAGGAGAGAGGTGTCACCGTTCTCTCACTCCCTGGTGATCACATCACAGGGTTTCCAGTTTGCCCTGGGGCCATTTTCCTTGTGGGAGGCGGTTTCCGGGTGGTTCCAGGAGATCTGCAGGGAACTCTTCTGGGACGAACAGCCACCAAGGGCCCAGGGCATGCCCTTCTTCAGGCCCGTCCCCTCCCCTCCATGCCCCGCAGAAGCAGGTGGCCTCTGGGGAGCGTGTGGGAGTTTAGCTCCCTTAGAGGTCAGATCCGGGAAGTGGGGGCAGCTGTGGGCAGTAGGGGGCGCCCCAGCACCACAGGGGAAAGGGCCCCTAGTCCCCAAGGCGCCGTATCCAGGTGGCTGTGAAAGTGTCCTGGGGCCGCTGTAACAAAGGGCCACAATCTGTGTGGTTCCAAACAGCTGTGTGAACTCACAGCTCTGGGGCCAGAAATCTGCACGGATGTGACCTTTCAGTGCCCACAGGCCCGGCTCCTTCTGGAAGCCCCAGGGGGAATCCCTTTCTCTTTTCTCTGCTGCCTCCAGCCTCCGTCTTCTCCTTTCATACGTTTGCGTTCGGGATTGTCCTCAGAAAGATTTCCTGGCACATTGCGACAGAGCAGGACGGCTTCGTTTTTCCAGCTAAGCCTGTAAACATCGTGGGTTCCGCCAGATGGGACACAGGGCCCAGGAACCTCTCCCGATCTGGGTGCTCACTGATTGTGTCCAGCGAGCAGATCGCCCCCGTTATAACACCTTAGATGCGCAAAACTGCGTCCGTCTTTGATGTCCGTGCTCTGATGCGTTGATCTGCGGAATCGGCAGCACCGGGTCTCAGCGATTCCGGCAGCTTCGCTTATTCATACGTATTTGTGCTTATTTACACGGATGTCCCTGTACAACATGAGAACGTTCGCACCCAGTAAACGTGCCCCTTTCTTCTTCAAGAGTTTCTGGAAAACCTTCACGGACGTCAGTGCGGACGGACATGGGGGTGTTTCTCCAGGTCAGGGGGGCACGTTGGTGGCTCTGCTGGATGAGGATCACTTGGCACGGGAAGGTCCCCGAAACCAGGGGCGGTGTTCCCCGCGAGGAACCGCGTGGTGTCATGTGGCATCTCCTCTGTGTCTGTGTCTCTCCTCTTGTGTCCCTTAAAAGGACACCCAGGTTTAGGGCCACCCTGGTCCTGGACGACCCTGTCCCATCGGCACGGTGGGCATGAGTTTGGGGCAGTACCCACCGCCGGGCACGGGGCGCCTGGTGGAGGGGGCTCACAGGGTGCCTGGCAGAGGGGGCTCCTGGGTGCAAAGTCCTCTCGGGTTTGCTTGCAGGGAGTCACGACACCATGACGTACTGCTTGGACAAGAAGTCGCCCATTGCACAGAGCCAGTCCCGGCTGCTGCAGCTGCTGGGCAAGGTCCTTCCCTGCATCACACGCCCCATCGTGCTCAAGTGGTCCACCACCCAGGTGAGGGGTGCGGGGCCCTGGGGCTGGCCGATCAGTGCCATCTGCTGGGTGGGTGCCCTCCCTGGCAGGGCAAACACTGTTGAAAACAGACGTCCGGCCAACCCAGCCCAGCAGCCACAAACAACGCACGTCCCCGTGTCTTTGTGAGGTGTTTTGCTGGCTGGAGGCAGGCCCTCATGGGATCCCACTTCAGAGCCCCCAGTCCTGGGGAACCTCCTCTGGGCCGTGCCGTTGTCCAGAGGCCTGTTTAGAGATGGGCACACGTTTGAAAAGGAGGAGAAAGAACCCACAATGACAGGTTTCTGCCCTGAATGCTCAGGGAGGGACAGGGAGGGGCTGGGTCCCCACATCCTGGGAGGGGTCAGTCTCCTGTCTGATTGGGGTTTGCTCAAACTCCCTGCAGGCCTCTGCTCCTGGGGGTCTGAGGGCATTGTGAGCACTGGGGTGGGGGGGTCGTCCTGGGGTAGGGTGTACATGGAGAGGAAGGTCCGGGTGACGTGCAGTCTGAGGGTGACCTGGGGCATCCCGGTGGGGGGTGGGGTGACCCACAGGGACCCGGTGGAGGGTGGGGAGAGCAGACCCAGGGTGACCCGTGGCATCCTGGTGGGGGGTGGGGAGAGCAGACTCAGGGAGACCCAGGGCATCCTGGTGGGGGGTGGGGTGACCCGGAGGGTCCCGGTGGGGGGTGGGGAGAGCAGACCCAGGGTGACCCAGGGTGTCCTGGTCGGAGGTGGGGAGACCAGACCCAGGGTGACCCGGGGTGTCCTGGTGGGGGGCGGGGAGAGCAGACTCAGGGAGACCCAGGGCATCCTGGTGGGGGGTGCGGTGACCCGGAGGGTCCCGGGGGGTGGGGTGGGGAGAGCAGACCCAGGGTGACCCGTGGCGTCCTGGTGGGGAATGGGGAGAGCAGACCCAGGGTGACCTGGGGCATCCCGGTGGGGGAAGGGCAGGCAGCTGGCCGTATGGCCGTCACTGCACAGTGTCAGTAAGGGAGGAGAGGCACGTGATGGTTCCAGGTTCTGGCAGCAACGCAGGACCCACCTGGGGAGCAGCCCAGCCCCCCACCGCCGCTTGTGGGGGGCTCAGGGGTCCGAATTCTCTGCTCCCTGGACGTGTGCATTGGAAACTCCGGGTTCCCGGAGGCCCCAGTCCCGGGTTCTGGTGCTTTGTAATCTCTGCGCAGCAGGAATTCAAGTCACGAGGGCAGCAGGAATCCCTCTGGGGACCTGCCTGTCTGGAATGTGGAGAAACCAGATTCCCTACTTGTGTGAGGTGTTTGCACTGGCCAGCCTGAAATGTCACCACAGAGCCCTGCGGGAGGGGCCAGCGGGTTCGCTGCCGTCCTGGAGATGGGGTCCCGCGGTGCTGGGGTCCCAAGATGCTGGGGTCCCACCGAGCTGGGTCCCCGCGGTGCTGGGGTCCTGGGTGGTTCTGGGTCCCATGGTGCTGGGGGCCTGTGATGCTGGGGTCCTGAGTGGTGATGGGTCCCAGCATGCTGGGGTCCTGGACGGTGCTGGGGTCCCACGGTGCTGGGGGCATGCAGTGCTGGGGTCCTGGGTGCTGGGTCCCCACAGTGCTAGCATCCTGGGTGCTGGGTCCCCACAGTGCCATGTCCCACGGTTCTGGGGTCCCCACAGTGTTGGGTCTCTCAGTGCTGGAGTCTCATGGTCCTGGGTCCCCATGGTGTTGGGTCCTACGTGGTGGTGGGGTCCCGTGGTGCTAGGGTCCTGAGTGGTGATGGGTCCCAGCAGTGCTGGGGTCCTGGACAGTGCTGGGTCCCCACAGGGCTGGGTCTCTCAGTGCTGGGGTCTCCTTGTGCTGGGCCCTATAGTGCTGGGGTCTCGTGGTGCTGGGTCCCATGATGCTGGGGGCCTGTGATGCTGGGGTCCTGAGTGGCGATGGGTCCCAGCAGTGCTGGGGTCCTGGACGGTGCTGGGTCCCCACAGTGCTGGGTCTGTCAGTGCTGGGGTCTCCTTGTGCTAGGCCTTACAGTGCTGGGGTTTCATGGTGCTGGGTCCCCACAGAGCTGGGTCCTACATGGTGGTGGGGTCCCGTGGTGCTAGGGTCCTGAGTGGTGATTGGTCCCAGCGGTGCTGGGGTCCTGGACAGTGCTGGGTCCCCGCAGTGCTGGGGTCCTGGACGGTGCTGGGTCCCCGCAGTGCTGGGTCTCTCAGTGCTGGGGTCTCCTTGTGCTGGGCCCTACAGTGCTGGGGTCTCGTGGTGCTGGGTCCCCGTGGTGCTGGGGTCTCATGGTGCTGGGGGCCATGAGGAGGTCTGGGTGGGGGTATGCTGTTGTAAAGTCTGGGTGCCTCCAGGGAATCGGCTGAGGAAATAAGCAGAACCGCTGGTTCATAAGCACCGGCCACAGGAAAGCATCTGGGGTGCGTCCACAGCCGGGAAGGTGTGCACACCCTGAGTTTCTGCAGAACGCCCCAGGCCACACGGTGCCATCGCTAATGCACACCGTTGGGGGAAGAAGCACCGGGGAGGGCATCATGTTAAGTTTGTAGCTCACACACCGAGGGGAAGGGGCAGGAACGCCCCATCCAGCTCTAGGGAGGTTCTCGGCCGCAGCCCCCCTGTTGCGTCCCCAGGTGTAGGCAGGGATCCACCCTGGGCGGTCAGACCGCGCGTGTGTCCTGTGACCCCGCAGCTTTACTAATACTGACACCGCGAGCACCTAGTTTACGTTCTGAAAAGACACCATACGCGTGTGAAGGAGTGTTTTACGGGAGAAAATGTGCACTTCTCAGTCCTGTCCGTCCACGACCTCAGCCCACCTGAGGCACAAGCCTGTGCCCCGGGGAGTAGCCAGCTGGGTGCTTTCCTCTCCCCGGAGTCCGCTCCTGCAGAGAGCTTGGGGTCCCTGAGCGAGGGCCGACCTGGGCGTCAAGGCCCCTCGCAGGTGGTTCTGCATGGTGGGGGGAGAGGGGGGCGCACGTGGCTGGACCTCGCCCCCCCCACACACAGTAGGGGACACGAAAGCCTCTAGGTAGCCTCCTGAGCCCGAGTGCTGCATGTTTCCACAGGGGGGCTCACAGGAGGGACCCTGGCTCCCTGCAGGGCCGCAAGGATGTACAAATTACTTTCACGTTAACTCTCGCTTTTTCCATTGTCACCTTGTGTGGGAGGGTGCGGCCTTTCCCCCCTTTACCCTCTCTGGATTGGATTCCTTCCTGCCTGTCCTCCTGCTGTTTGTGGCGCGGGGACGGTGCCCACCTCCGCTGACCCTCCTCCGCGCGTCCTGACCGCCAAGGGTGCAGGTGCGGCCCTGGGGGCCTGGCTCAGGGCTGCTGAGGCCCAGAGAGCGTTCCTTCCCGGTGCCCGCCCCGGGCGAGGGGGAGGCGGGACCCTGCAGGGCAGCGCCGAGGGGGCGTGGACGGCAGGACAGGGCCTCCCCAGGCTCCGTCTGTGGCTCACCGTGGCCAGTGTCACCCGAAAGCATGTGCCCGAGTGCCAGCGTGCGCGGCGTCCGGACCGCAGCCGGCACCTAGAACAGCTCTTGATTCGACCTCAGACAGCGTGGCCCAGAGAGGGGCATCTCCGGCCGGACCGTGAGCCCTGGACCGGGGGGGCAGTGAGCCGAGGCGGGAGCCCCACGGCCCCCAGCAGCGACGACGGAGCTCTGTCCACAGGTGCTGGGTGTCACGGAGCAGCTGGACGCCGGGGTGCGGTACCTGGACCTGCGGGTCGCGCACATGCCGGAGGGTTCGGAGAACAACCTGCACTTCGTGCACATGGTGTACTCGACTGCGCTGGTGGAGGTGCGGGGGGAGGGGCAGGGGATGGGGGGCGCGGGGGGAGGGGCAGGGGGGATGGGGGCGCGGGGGGGGGCGGGGGAGGGGGATGGTATACACGACTGCGCTGGGGGAGGTGCGGGGGAGGCAGAGGGGGAGGGGAAGGTGCGGGGGGGGGGGGGTAGAGTGGGAGGGGAGGGGGGGCGGGAGAGCGGGGGGGGGGGGGGCGGGGGAGGGGGATGGTGTACTCCACTGCGCTGGTGGAGGTGTGGGGGGAGGGGCAGGGGATGGGGGGCGCGGGGGGGGGACGGGGGGAGGGGCAGGGGGAGGGGGGCGGGGGGAGGGGCAAGGGGAGGGGGGCGCGCGGGGGGGCGGGGGAGGGGGATGGTACACACGACTGCGCTGGGGGAGGTGCGGGGGGGCAGAGGGGGAGGGGAAGGTGCGGGGGGGGGGTAGAGTGGGAGGGGAGGGGGGGCGGGAGAGCGGGGGGGGGGGGCGGGGGAGGGGGATGGTGTACTCCACTGCGCTGGTGGAGGTGTGAGGGGTGCAGGGGGTCACGGGGTTGAGGAGGGGGGGTGTGGGGGAAGGGGGGAGGGGAGGAGTGCGAGGTCGCAGAGTGGGGGCAGGGCGGCTGGCGCAGGGAGGGGCTGGGGTGCTGGACGGCTGCAGGGGGGAGGCCTGCACGCGGTGATGCGCACCCTTGTGGGGTCCAGCCGTCCAGAGGTTACGACTCTTGACCTCCTGGGTTTTGCAAACCTGGGGCCGCTTGTCTTCCTGCCTTTGGTTGGGGCCTGGGGCGTCTTGCACTGTCTCCTCCGACACAACCTGAGTGGTTCTGAAGTCCGAATAGGACAAGTCACTGTCCCGCTCAGCCTGACTCCCCCCTGCCATCCAGGACGCCTGGGGCCGGGTGACACCACTCCGGCGACCTCACTCCACATGCCACTTGCCGGGCTTTGCGTGTTCCCTGCACTTGCAGACTTCACACCTTTGCACACACGGTGCCCTGTGCAGTGAGCGTGCACACACGTGGCCACACACACACCCCTCCCTGTGCAGTGAGAGTGCACACACGTGGCCACACGCACACACAGGCGTATGCTTCTCCCCGAGCATAATGGCTGGCGGCCCAGCGGTCGTTGGTGAGGCTGCATTGGCTGGCTATTTGTTGGCCCAGGACCCAGGCCCGTTTGCCCAGTGGGTTCTGTTTGCGGAAGGCCCTTGGGCCTGTGGGAGTGTCCTCAGCTTCCTGTCCCCCCTCGGGACGGTCCGACTGAGCCCCTCTCTCTCTTGTGCAGGACACCCTCACGGAGATCTCAGAGTGGCTGGAGAGCCACCCCCAGGAGGTGGTCATCCTGGCCTGCAGGGACTTCGATGGCCTGACAGACAACCTGCATGAGTACCTAGTGGCCTGTATCAACAACATCTTTGGGGACATGCTGTGTCCCCGAGGGGTAGGAAGGGCCCCTTTGGCGCAGGTGGGGGGCAGGAGTACGATTCATCAACAGCATCCTTGGGGACACGCTGTGTCCCTGAGGGGTAGGAAGGGCCCCTTTGGCGCAGGTGGGGGGCAGGAGTATGATCATAGACTCCCCTGCCTGCTTGGTTCTGCTGTGCATGATGGTGAGATAATTCCGGTGCTGGGGGTGGGGGCGCTGCTGGAGTGCTCTCTGTGATGTGCCCAGGGAGAAAGACCACTGCCCACCCCCGCCCACAGTGTGCCCTGGCACCACTGTGCCACATACACAACCTGGGAGTGCGAGGTCCAGGCGGGGACGAGGCTGGGAGTCTGAGGTCCAGGCAGGGCCGAGGCCTGTCTCCTGGGCGTGTAGACCCGTCTTCCCCCTGTGTCCTCACGTGGTCATCCCTCTGTGCATGTCTGTGTCTTTATCCACCCTTCTCCAGTCCTATTGGATCAGGGCTCATCCTAATGATCTGATTGTACCTCCGTTATCTACTTCAAGACCCCACCTCCAAATACAGTCACGTTCTGAGGTATCGGGGTGAGGACTTCAACTTAAGAATTCAGAGGGGACACAGTTGAGCCCACAACACACCTGGTCTTTGTGATCCAGATAATTGGTGCCATTTGCTGGCGACGGCTGGAGTGACCCTCCCTGGGTCTCCGGGAAGCTGAAAAGTTAACTCCATATCATTTGGGGTCCATTTTACATCACTTTGTTGGGGCATTTCTCCAAGTTCGTCCTATGAGCCTGGTCTGAGGCCAAAACAAGACAGTGGGGCTGCTGTGACCCAGGGCACCCAGGTGCTCGGGGCTTCTGGGGGAAGGTGGCAGGAGCAGCTGTTAGGGGACAGACGGCCAGGCTGAGTCTCCAGAGGGAACATCACAGAGGGGAGACGGAAGAGGGTGGGAGGTCCACGTACAAAATCACCGGTCCTTCGAGCACTGGTCCTTGTAGTAACATGTGCTTGACCTTCCTGACACACCTGGCTATTCGACGAGCAGGGCCTCTGGGGGGTCAGCGTGAGCTCAGGGTGCTGTTGGTAACACTTCTGTCTGGGTCACAGACATTTCAGATGCCAAGGAGCAGTTGTAGATGCTGCCTGCCACCCCCCATGTCCCTACTACAGGCACCCCAATGATGCCACATCCCTGCGTCTCTCAGACACCCTGATAACCGACCACCGTTGCTCTCAGACACCCCGATCCTCCACCATCAGTCTCTCTCACCCTGCTCTCCACCATGAGTCCTTCACACTCCCCGATACTCCACCATCAGTCTCTCACCCCAATCCTCCACCATCAGTCTCTCTCACCCTGTTCTCCACCATTAGTCTCTCTCATACACCCGATCCTCCACCATCAGTCTCTCTCAGACACCCGATCCTCCACCATCAGTTTCTCACCTTCATCCTCCACCATCAATCTCTCTTACCCCGGTCTCCACCATGAGTCTCTTATACACCTTGATCCTCCACCATCAGTCTCTCACCCGACCCTCCACCATCAGTCTCTCTCAGACAACCGATCCTCCACCATCAGTCTCTCACCCCGATCCTCCACCATCAGTCTCTCCCACCCTGTTCTCCACCACCAGTCTGTTTCACTCCCCCATCCTCCACCATCAGTCTCTCAACCCCATCTTCCACCATCAGTCTCCTCACCCTCTCTCCACCATCAGTCTCTCTCAGACACCCTCATCCTCCACCACCAGTCTGTTTCACTCCCCAATCCTCCACCATCAGTCTCTCACCCCCATCCTCCACCATCAGTCTCAGCCTCATCCTCCACCATCAGTCTCTCACCCTCATCCTCCACCATCAGTCTCTCACCCCGATCCTCCACCATCAGTCTCTCCCACCCTGTTCTCCACCACCAGTCTGTTTCACTCCCCCATCCTCCACCATCAGTCTCTCTCAGACACCCTCATCCTCCACCATCAGTCTGTTTCCCTCCCCAATCCTCCACCATCAGTCTCTCACCCCCATCTTCCACCATCAGTCTTTCTCACCCTCTCTCCACCATCAGTCTCTCTCAGACCCGATCCTCCACCATCAGTCTCTCACCCCCATCTTCCACCATCAGTCTTTCTCACCCTCTCTCCACCATCAGTCTCTCTCAGACACCCTCATCCTCCACCATCAGTCTGTTTCACTCCCCAATCCTCCACCATCAGTCTCTCATCCCCATCTTCCACCATCAGTCTTTCTCACCCTCTCTCCACCATCACTCTCTCTCAGACACCCTCATCCTCCACTGTCAGTCTCTCACCCCCATCCTCCACCATCAGTCTCTCACACTCCCCGACCAGTCTCTCTCAGGTACCCGCTACTCCTCCTTCCTCTCCAGGAGGTGCCGACATTGAACCAGCTGTGGACACGCGGCCAGCAGGTCATTCTGTCCTACGAGGAGGCGAGTGTCGTGAGCCGGCACAGGGAGCTGTGGCCTGGGATCCCCTACTGGTGGGGGGACCAGGTGAAACCCCAGGAGCTCATCCACTACCTGGAGCACATGAAGAGGTGTGGCCGCCCAGGTGAGCGGTGTGGGTCGGTCACACGTGGCACCTGCAGGGCTCACACACACGTTATCGCTCACAGGTTTGCTTTCGGCTCTTAGGGAAGAACTTTAGAAGTCGTGTAGCGTGTGTGTGTGTGCGCGCGTAACATGTATGGACACGTGTGTGGCTGTGTGCGCACGTGTCTTACGTGGGTACGTGTACATGTGTGCACGGATGCACAGAGGTACAGATAAGTCCATACACACGACGCGGTTTGAAGTGTTGGGGTTCTGAGCCGACGGCCAAGAAAGAAAGGATTGTTGCGCTGTCTTGGGTGCAAACAGGTGCTTTTATTACAGCGGGGGGGGGGGGGGGGGGACAGGACTGTGGGCGGAACGGGGTTGTGAGGGTTGACTGATACTTGGGAGGTGGGGGAGGTGAAGGGACGGAAGTTCCAGAAGGATTTCATATGCTAACGAGGACTCCGGAGGCTGGAGTCCTGGCTATTGTCAAGCTAAGGTCATTTCCCCTCTAGCAACGCATGAACTTTAAGAGGGTAGGGAGTTGCTGGAGACATGTTTCACTCTGAGGGTGTCAAGAGTTCGCCAATGGCCGCAGGTTATAAGGACATTTAATCCGCATCTCTGCCTTTGTTTCCCACATCTTTCCCCCCTGAACAATGTTGACTCTTAGATCTTTGGGTTTTTTTTTTTTTAAAACGTTCATTTATTTTTGAGACCGAGAGAGACAGAGCATGAATGGGGGAGGGTCAGAGGGAGAGGGAGACACAGAATCGGAAGCAGGCTCCAGGCTCTGAGCTGTCAGCCCAGAGCCTGACGCGGGGCTCGAACTCACGGACCGCGAGATCGTGACCTGGCTGAAGTCGGACGCTTAACCGACTGCGCCACCCAGGTGCCCCGGGTTTTCTTTTTTTAAAACATTTATTTATTTTTGAGACAGAGAGAGACAGAGCATGAATGGGGGTCAGAGGGAGGGAGACACAGAATCCAAAACAGGCTCCAGGCTCTGAGCTGTCGGCACAGCACAGAGCCCGACGCGGGGCTCGAACTCACGGGCTGAGGGGATTCTCAGTCTCTCTCCCTGTGCCCCCTCCTCGCAACTCTCTCTCTCAATCTAGAGGTAAAAATAGAAATAAACAAAACCAAAAAACTAAAAAAAAAAAAATTAGTATTTACAAAGACGTGTTGTTGAAACATAATTTTTCCCTGCAATTACCCTCATTTGGAGAAGTAGCCAAGTCAACACTCATCTGTTTGTAAACCGAATCCAGTGCTAATAAACTCGGCCTAATTATTTACATCACCTCAGCAGGAATAGTGATAAGCCATACAGATTTTTCAAAATTTGCTTTGCAAATTTCATAAGGAATCTCTCAACTGAGCCAAGCGTAGCCTCTCCAGGCCAGAAGCCAAGCCAAGTACTTCCGTCAGACCTGCCTGCTGTACCTGGCCAACGTTTCCAAGGGGCTCGATGGCTCCGTGTTTCGTAAAGTCAGCCTTAGTTCCTTAGAGCTGTCTGGTCATATGTGAGTCTACACAGGTCACTCGCAAATAGGACATTCTGGAAACTTCAGGAATTTCGGGGCACCTGGGTGGCTAAGTCATTTCGGTCGGATGAGTGTCGACTCTTGATTTCGACCCTCCACTGCTCAAGCTCACTGGTGCAAAAAGAAAATAAACTTAAAAAAAAAACACTTTAGGAATTGCATAGTCTCCAGAATAGTTCTAGCATTTGCCCTAAGACCTATTATTTATTTAATGATGCTTCCTGAGTCACCTAACGTACCAAAGAAGCAAATCTAATTGGTCAAAAAGACTTTATTTACAATTTAAATCTTGGGGAAGTTTGTTTAAAAAGCCTTAAAGAAGTTACAAAGCACACGCCTTAATAGGATTACCTACCATCACAAAGTTATTTATTTAACCAAGGAGGGAATAAAAGATTCCAAAGGCGGGGCGCCTGGGTGGCGCAGTCGGTTAAGCATCCGACTTCAGCCAGGTCACGATCTCACGGTCCGTGATTTCGAGCGCCTGCGGTCCGTGATTTCGAGCCCTGCGTCGGGCTCTGGGCTGATGGCTCAGAGGCTGGAGCCTGTTTCCGATTCTGTGTCTCCCTCTCTCTCTGACCCTCCCCAATTCATGCTCTATCTCTCTCTGTCCCAAAAATAAATAAACGTTGAAAAAAAAATTAAAAAAAAAAAAAGATTCCAAAGGCAAGTGTGTAGGGTTATACAGTTATTAGCAAAACTTAGCTCTTTTAACACTGAGGTTTAAGTAATCAAAGACCTGATAAACAGAAAATGTAGAAACTGGCTTGCTTGGCAGGTAACACAAAAAAAAACCCTTTGTTTACATGTTCTTATCAAAAGCAGGCTAACAATCCAAAAAAAGTCCTTTTTTATTTTTTTATTTTATTTTATTTTTAAAATTTTTTTTAACGTTTATTTATTTTTGAGACAGGGAGAGACAGAGCATGAACAGGGGAGGGGCAGAGAGAGAGGGAGACACAGAATCGGAAACAGGCTCCAGGCTCTGAGCTGTCAGCACAGAGCCCGACGTGGGGCTCGAACTCATGGACCGTGAGATCATGACCTGAGCCGAAGTCGGACGCTTAACCGACCGAGCCACCCAGGCGCCCCAAAAGTCCTTTTTTATAACAGAGAAATCAGAATTTCCAACTTATACCAGTGTACTTTTAAAACCCCCTCATTATGGGGCGCCTGGGTGGCTCAGTTGGTTGAGAATCCAACTCTTGGTTTCAATGCACGTCATGATCTCACAGTTTGTGAGTTTGAGCCCCACATGGGGCTCTGTGCTGACAGTGTGGAGCGTCTCTCTCTCTCTCTCTCTCTCTCTCTCAAAATAGATAAACATAAAAAAATCCATGCATTTCAACTTTAGTCCTGACCACACACAAAATTCCTTTCCAAAGATTTCCCTTCTTAAACCCTCTACACCTTTTTTTTCATCCAGTGTTGTTTCCCTTATTTCCATCAGGGTTAATTACATTTAGCAGCATTTTCAAAAATGTTTATTTATTTTTGAGAAGGACTGTGAGTGGGGGGAGGGACAGAGAGAGAGGAAGACAGAGGATGTGAAGCCGGCTCCAGCCTCTGTGCTGAGAGCCGTGAGCCCGATGTGGGGCTTGAACCCACGAACCGCGCGATCATGACCCGAGCCGAAGCCAGACGCTTAACCGACTGAGCCACCCGGGTGCCCCATTTAGCAGAATTTTTCGTGTTAGAAACCTTAGTCTCCAGTGGAAATTAACTGGTAACCAATTGTAAACTGTTCAGCCAGAAGTCTCTAGATGGCAGATTTATGAATCTAAAATTTAAAGCACAAATTAAATGAAAACATTTAAGCACAAAGCATGTTTTCCAGGAGATTTAAATGCCCTGAGCTTCTCTGCAGTAAGAAGCCGAAAAACCACAAACCTACGTTCAGTAATCAATCCATGCTTCAGGGCCACGTCCTATTAGGGAAAGGTCTGGATGCCCAAGGAATTCAGTCCAATTTGTCATCACAGCAAAGCTTTAAAGGTCTCAGGTCACTACAGACTTTGAAAGCTATCTTAACAAGCACGCGTGGAAACTGAGACAGAAATCAAGCATCATTTTAGGTCGTCTTTTTGCTGACCAGTTGCGACAGAGAGAACTCGACCTGACCTCACCTTTAGTGAGCCCGAATAGAATAGCAGCGTGGTATTTAAGGCTCGTGAGTCTAAAAAGACAGGTGCATCTTAAGTAAACCGACAAATTTAAATTAGCTTAAATACCGAATTATATTCCGTTTGTGTCCATTTGAAAGTCAGTCAGCTTGTTCCCCACTGTCAGTTTTTCGGGGATGCGGGCAGGGATCTCTGAAGTGGGCGCTCTGAGTCTGGGGCTGGTGTTTGCTCCTTGCGGGAGGGGAGGGGGAGCCCGGGCTCCGAGCTGGGCCAGGAACTGGGCCAGGAACCGGTGGTGGGCAGGAACTGGACCACCCAAGGTGGTGCAAACTAAGGGGGAGAGGCAAAAGAGGAGAGACGCCCCAGAAGGCAGAGAAAGGGCTTCCCGATGGATTCTAAGCCTCGTAGGCTCAGACAGATGAGCAGACACCGTGGGGTTTTCCACCACAGTGGACGCGTGCTGTTTTCACAGCTGCTTGGGAACATTCCAGAAAGTCCCCGTCCCGAGGCAGACTAACCACAGCTGGCTCCGATGATCGCGGCCGTTAGCCCGGGAAATGACTTCGGGAGAAGCCCCTGCATCTATTTGACGAGGAGCAGACAGGGTCAGCGTCCCCTTTGCTAGGACGGCCTGGGTGCCATCGGGAGGACGCCTGTCTACATAATTATCGCAAGGGAGTTTGCTGGCCTGGGCCAGACACATCCTGCCAGAGCCGCTTAGGTCCGGGCTGATGTGGAAAATGTTGGGGTTCGGAGCCGGCAGCCCAGCAAGCATTCTCGAGACGTTTTTGGTGCAACAGGTGGCTTTATCAAAGCGCAGGGACCGGGCCGTTGGCCGGAAGTGCTGCTCTGGGATGGAGGAGAGGCTGGTTACACACTCGTGTGAGCTGGGGGCGGTGAGGTCAAGGGAAGCGCCCAGAAGGACCTTCGTATGCTAAGGAAGATCAGGGATCCTCAGGGATCCTGGAGGCCTGGCTGGCGTCAGGCTGCCGGTGTTTTTCCCTCTAGCGAAGCCTGAACGTTAGGACAGAGGACGTTCCCGGAGAAATCGCGGACTCGCGAGCGCTGTCCAGTGATCGTCAGTGGGCTGCAGCTTGTAAGAAATTCCATTGTGTCTGCGTTTCCTTTTTGCTTTAATTCCCCGCGTCACGTACACACGCACGACGCACGTACGCACATCCACGAGACATCTACGTGTGTGTACGTACGTGGACACGGACCTGTGGTATCGCTAGCGAGGTGCGGAGACTCGGGTCTACAGCCTGCCCCAGCTCTGCGCTGCAACTGTGCGACACGCATCGTGGGCAGTGTGCTGTGCTCGCGCCCACACGCGCGGTACAGACTCCCACGCGTGCTGCACACGCGCCCACGCGGGCGGTGCCCGACCCACATGCGCTCCACAAGCATCCACACGCACTCACACGCTCTACGTGCACCCCACGAGGCCTACACGCACCCACACACGCTCTAGACGCACCCATGCGCTCCACACGCAGTCTACACGTACCCACACGTCTAAATGCACCCACACGCTCTCCACACGCACCTACACGCGCTTCACACACACCCACATGTCCTCTACACACACCCACAGACGCTCTAGACGCACCCACACGTCTACACGCACCCACACGCGCTCTACACACACACAGGCTCCACACACACCCACACGCGCTCCGAGCATGCCTCCTGCTCGCCCTGTCACGCCTCTGTGTGCTCACAAACCTGTTTCAGAAGCCATGTTGTAACCCGAGAGACGGACATAAGGCCCGGCCCCAAGGCCACCCGAGAAGCAGGTTGTGACGTGGTATCTCGCGCTCTCGTGTTTCTCCGGTTGACAAGCGTGCACTCTGAGGGTTAGAAGGAAAACCGTCGGGGAGACACCAAAAGTCTGACCGTGGCCGCCTGCCAACTCGCCTGTGGTGGGGGTGGGGGCCTCTCAGACCTTTGTCCAGGGGTTCCCACCCACACAGGTGCTGAGCCCCTCCCGGAGATTCTGCGATGTGTCTGAGGATTCTGGGCCACCCCCCCTCCCTGAAATCCACTGGCTGACACGCGGTGCGTGAGTGTCCATTTGCCGCTGTGACAAATAGTGGTTACTGTGTCCACCACACAGGAGTGGGACATACACGTCGCTGGGGACATTATTCCGTCCAGCACATGGGACATCTCTGGGGACATTCGTGTGTCCGCCGCTCAGGGTCAAGGGGTGGACGTCTGTGGGGACATCAGTGTGTCCGTCATGTGGGGGGTCGGGGCATGGTCATCTCTGGGGACATTATTCCGTCCACCTCATGGGAATTAAGACATGCACGTCCCTGCGGACCTTATCTGTCCCCATGCTGGGTGGCAGGAGTCTGGCACTGATGTGGACACGTGTGTCCCCGCCGTCGGAACCCTGATCTGCACGCGGCTCTGAGAGTCTGCTCAGAAGCGTGTGGACACGAGGGCGGGGGAGCCTGACGGCCGTGGCACCAGCTTCCTCTCCTTCCTGTTCCAGGCGGGCTGTTCGTGGCGGGCATCAACCTCACGGAGAACCTGACGTACATCCTGGCGCACCCGTCCGAGTCCTTGGAGAAGATGACGCTCCCCAACCTGCCGTACCTGCGCGCGTGGGTGCGTGAGCAGTGCCCTGGGCCGGGCGTGCGGTGCACCAACATCATCGCGGGGGACTTCATCGGGGCGGACACGTTTGTCAGCGACGTCATCAGGCTCAACGACAAGCTGCTGCGATGCTGACACGGAGCGCGGGGAGGGGGGGTGTGGAACGCGGGGCAGGGTCCACCTTCCCCCATCCACGGAGCGCCCCCCGCGGGTGACACCCAGCCTCACGGCTCCTGGGGGCGGGAGTGGAAAGCACACACTGGTGATCAGCCGAGACGTGTGGTCGAATCCTCAGAGGAAGAAGGACCCGGAACCTGGGATCTGCTGCTTCAGGTTTCGCTGCAGCCGTGGCTTCCGTGGATGGGTGCCGTGGCTGCTGTGGGCGGGTGCCGTGGCTGCCGTGGGGCATCCCCTCGCCTGGGGCTGTGGCAGCAGCAGGATGACGTATGACACTTTCCCAGAGCTGCATAAAGCCCAAAAGTACCGCGTCTGTGGAGTAGGACCGGGCATGTCCGATCCACGGAGAAAACCACTAAAACGGGAAAGAGATACTGTGGTTTCCGATGAAACCACCGCACGTTTGCTTGTCCCCAGGCCACGGTTCCTGGGGCTGCTTCTACTCTGGCTTTTCCGACAGGGATGGGAGGAGCAGAGGGCCCTCGAAGGAGGTGTTTGGCACTCACTCCCTCACTTTCCAGACGCCTCCCTGGCGCTCTCTTCGAGCCAGTGTGGGCCCGCACGCGTGACGGGCAGCTGGGTGCCCACCCTGGGCGCTGCCGTGGCACCCGGGGGCCCGCCGGGAGGCCACCTTCAGGCATCCCCGGAAATTAGGCCAAGCGGTGCTGTGGTTTCCCCTCTCTGGCACACGTGCCACTCTTCTCCCAGGACCACGTTGGGCAGTGGTCAGTTTTCCAACATCCTTGTTCTGTGGTTTCTTAGGGTCTGTCCGTCTGTCTGTCTCTATTTGCCCAAGATGCGAACTCTATTTTGTTCTTTTCTCTGTTCGTGGTGCTCTGGCGTCTGGGGGCCTTGCGGCTCCCCCCCTCAGGGCTAGCGGATTCCTAATCAGAGACGGCAACCACGGGCTCGGGAGCACACGCTATATGCGAGCAAAGCAACGCCATCATCCAGCCCGCGCTCGCCAAGCCCACATGCATGGGCTTCGAGCTGACCCCTGAGCCGACACGGGCACGCGCTGGAGATACTGTGGGTTTCGTCCAGCGAAACTGCAATAAAGTGCGTCAGACGAATTGTTTGGTTTCCCGGGACATACAAAAGTTGTGTGTTGACGAAGTAGTCTATTAACCACGCACCAATCGCGTGGTGTCCAGAAAAACAGTGCTCGTGCCTTCACTGAAACATACCGTATTGCTCAAAAAAAAAAAAAAAAAAAAATGCTAACCATCTCCTGAGCTGTCGGTGAGTCCCCGCTACCGGGCAGAGATCACCTTAACAGACACGGTCATAACGAAAACGTGGGAAACACGGCGAGAATGACCAACCTGGGGCGCAGACACAGGAAGTGAGGGGATGTGGTTGGAAAAGTGGGGCCGGCAGCCTGGCAGGGCACTTTAGGTTTGTGCAACATGCGATGTCTAGGAAGAACCACGGGGGGGGGGGGGGGCGCCGGTGCCCCGCTGTCGCGTCTGCCTTGCCACATGCAAATTTCTGCCCCAAACGGGTTTTCCTTGCGGCCCAGGGGCAGCACACCCCACCCCCTGGGGCAACATACTTAGTAAATTCTCCTGTCCGGGAGTGAAAACCCCGAGGGTGTACATGAGGCCGTGCTCCCCGTGAGGGGCAGGACAGCATTGCTTCACTTCCCCGGTACCCGGGGATCCAGCCACGGGGACGCAACGTCACAAGCCCCGCGTTGCTCACACGACCTTGACGGTTCTGGCCCTTTCAGCTTCTCAGCCCAACGGTGAACCCCGATGGTGTGTGGGTGTTCCTCTCCCCTACCAAGGGCTCCCTGGGGTTCCTGTGTGTCTCGTGTTCTGGAGCATTCTGCCTCCGATGGAGGAGGACATTAGGCTTTCTCAGGGTAGTCTTGAAGACGACGCTTTCCTCCGTGTGGGAGTGTGGTCTCTTCAGGTGCAAGGGGTCATTTTCCAGAACATCCGCTTGTGTTTTCGGTATGCGGATGCCATCATTCCAGGAGCGGCCAGAGGCCCAGGAACTGGAAGCTCGAAGCCCGCAGGGGACGGCGCTGGACGTGATGCTGCGTCCTCGGAACGCCCCGTGGCCGTAGATCCTGGCCACATCCGGCCCACGAGTACCTTCCGTTTGTGTCCGGAACGCTCCTCACAACTGTTCAATTCCACGAAATCCGCCTCGTTCGTGGATTTCTGTTTCTGTCATTCAAGTGACAGACACATCTGGGCAACACGGTGTGGAGGGCCCGGTGTTGAAGGAGCAGGTTCCCTGGGTCACGGGGAGGTTTCTTCACCTGCTCGCTGGGCCGCACTTATTGTTGCTTTATAACTTAAAATCCTGGGTCAAACCTTTCAGTTTTCTGGTATTTTAAGTCTCTTCATGTGGACATGAAGCAAAGGTTCTGTACTTTATTCATTTTTTTAATGTTTATTTATTTTTGAGAGAGAGAAGACAGAGTGTGAGCAGAGGAGGGGCAGAGAGAGGCGGGGGGAGACACAGAATCCGAAGCAGACTCCAGGCTCCGAGCTGTCAGTACAGAGCCCGATGTGGGGCTTGAACCCATGAACCGTGAGATCATGACCCCAGCCAAAGTCAGCTGCTTAACCGACTGAGCCACCCAGGCGTCCCTATTTAATTTTAATTTAATTTAATTTAACTTCATTTAATTTTATTTTACTTCATTTTGTTATTTTTTATTTTATTTATTTTGTTCTACAGTCTTTTAAAAAATTTGTTTCTTTACATTTATTTATTTTTGAGAGACAGAGAGAGCGTGAGCAGGGGAGACGCAGAGAGAGAGGGAGACAGAATCCGAAGCAGGCTCCAGGCTCCGAGCTGTCAGCACAGAGCCCGACGTGGGGCTCGAACCCACAAACCGTGAGATCATGACCCCAGCCAAAGTCAGCTGCTTAACCGACTGAGCCACCCAGGCATCCCTATTTACTTTTAATTTAATTTAACTTCATTTTATTTTACTTCATTTTGTTATTTTTTATTTTATTTATTTTGTTCTATAGTCTTTTAAAAAATTTGTTTCTTTACATTTATTTATTTTTGAGAGACAGACAGAGAGAGAGACAGAGCGTGAGTGGGGGAGAGGCAGAGAGAGAGGGAGACACAGAATCCCAAGCAGGCTCCAGGCTCCGAGAGCTGTCAGCACAGAACCTGATGAGGGGCTCCAACTCAGGAACCATGAGATCATGACCTGAGCCGAAGTCGGACACTCAACAGACTAAGCCACCCAGGCGCCCCTCATACTTTATTTATTTTTTAAGATGTTATTTTGGGGCTCCTGGGTGGCTCAGTTAAGCATCAGACTTTTGATTTTAGCTCAGGTCATGATCCCAGGATTGTGGGACTGACCTTGTGTTGGTCTCTGCACAGAGAGTGGACCCTGCTTGGGATTCTCTCTCTGCCCCCTCCCTGGCTTGTGTTCTCCCTCTCTCTCTCTCCCTCTCTCTCTCCCAGAAAGATATGAAGAAAGAGAGAGAGAGAGAGAAAAAAGAAAGAGAGAGAGAAGAAAAAAAAGAAAGAGAGAGAGAAAGACAGAAGGCTGAAAGTAAATAGAAAATAAAACCCAAAGAAAGCTGGTGGGTCTCTATAAATAACAAACAAAAGGGGCGCCTGGGTGGCTCAGTCGGTTAAGCGTCCGACTTCAGCTCAGGTCACGATCTCGCAGTTCGTGGGTTCGAGCCCTGCATTGGGCTCTGTGCTGACAGCTCAGAGCCTGGAGCCTGTTTCAGATTCTGTGTCTCCCTCTCTCTCTGACCCTCCCCAATTCATGCTCTATCTCTCTCTGTCTCAAAAATAAATAAACGTTTAAAAAAAAAATTTTTTTAAGTAAAAATAAAAAATAAAAATGCTTATTTATCCAAAGCAGGCTCCAGGCTCCGAGCTGTCAGCAGAGCTGATCTGGGGCTCGAACCCACGAGTCGTGAGATCATGACCTGAGCCGAAGTCGGATACGTGACTGAGCCACGGAGCCGTCCCCCGCCCATACCCAAAGATGGGTGTCTGAGCCTTGTGTATTTGAGGGACGCACTCTGTCAGAAGGATGTGCCTGGCAGGTGCTGTGGTGGCTGTGTGTGTGGACCACGAGCCCACGGGAAAGGAGGCTGTGTGGTTCCGGTGTGTGCACTGCCCTGTGGCTGCTGAATAAACGTTGGCGGAGTGAAGTACCATCAGGTGACGGTGTCTCTGGGTCACTCAAACCCGTACTTGGCCCTTCCCCTGTCAGAATCGGGGTGTGGGCACCTCGGGGGTCGGCCGTGCCCGGGCCCCCTTCTTGGGGTGAGCGCCTGCCTCCCAGCACATGGGCGTGTTCTCAGGGCCCGGCTGCTCGCGGCACAGTGGACCGGGCCTTGGGAGGGGAGAGGCCCGTCCGTGGACAGAGGGGTCCTGGGGAAGCCTGGGTGCTCGTGGGGCAGGGGGGGCGGTCTTGTACCTGGTCCCCTCGGTGGGAAGACCGACGCCCTCTGTCCGTGGTCCCTTCCCCCCATGTCCCTGATCTTCCCTCCTGGGCCCCCGAGCCCCTCCCCCAACCCCCCCATGCAGGCCCCTGAGCCACCCCCCCCAAGCCTCTCTCACAGGCCCCCCCCTGAGTGCCAGCCACCTCCTCATCATGCTTGTAAGCATTCAGTTGGGCGTCAGGACGCTGTGGCTCTGGGCCTTGGGGTGGGGCCTCTGGGACACTGGGGTGTGGACCCTGGGGTGGGTGGCTGTGAGGAGGAGAGTGAGGGACCAGAGGTCTGACCCAGCCACACCCCCTCCTTGTGTCTCCTGCACGGGGAGGTGCTGCGGTGGTGAGAACAGAGTCGGGGGCTGGAAGGGGGCGGCCCTGGTGTGGGTCCCAGGCAGAGAGCCAGGCTGCGGGGCCTCAGGGAAGAGTGGGCACACACCGGGGGCGGGCAGACCGGGCGGGACCTTGGGGGCTGGGGGCGGCCCGCGCAGCACACTCCCCTGCCCACTGCGGTCTCTTCGGTCTCTTCGGGGTTGGCCAGTCTCCTGGCTTCAGGCTGGGCTGGGCTGCTCTGTCCACACCTCTGCCCCGTCCCCTTGTTTCTCCTTGACCTGTGTGTGCCCGCAGAGGCCTCAGGGTCGTCGGGAGACAGTCCTCATTGCCGGGACACTGCGGTGGGGAACAGGGAGGTCTGGCAGCCCTGAGTTTATGGGGACCAGCACCCGGGAAGCCCCAAGTGGCTCCTCCCACCCCTGCCACACTGGCAGGACCGTGTGCTTGGCGGCCGGCCCTCGGAAGACTCAGCAAGGCTGGTTTACAGACACAAGAGCAGAGCTTTTAATATCCTGTAGCTGGAACAGCGTGGAAGGCAACCCACGCTCAGGTCACAGGCACGTCCCCGCGGAGTCACCCTGAGACCTGACCTTTGACTTCCGGCCGCAGGGGGGCGGCCACCAGCCTTTCGGGCCCAGCAGGGAGCAAGGCGCCCGAGGGGGCGGGCAGGACGCCCCGAGGCGGTGCTGAGGCCACACAGCCTCCGCTCCCTCACTGGCTGGCTGACTCCGGGAAGAGCTTCCGGAACTTGCTGTAGGCAGAGCTGCTGATGACGACCCTGACGTCAGCAGCCCCGGCCTCGGGGATCACGTCCACGTCCAGCACCGTCGCCTCCTGGTGCAGCCAGCTGAGGAAGTGAGCAAGGGACACGTTCTCTGAGGCGGGCGAGGACCCCAAAGGGCTATGTTCCCAGGAACTAGTCCCAGGCAGAGCGCCGTCCCACAGAACGCTACCCCTGGAGCCCCGTCCCCAGTCCCCGAAGAGTCCCGTCCCCGCAGAGCCCTGTCCCCTAAGCGCACACCGCCTTGCTGTCACTGGTGGGGGACCTACTGGCAACGAACTCCCCCGCCCAGCCGCATGCCTGTCAGCTCAAGGAGGCCACTTGCCCCGCAGGCCAAGTCATTAACCCAGATTCGCTGTAGACGCGTCAGACACCTGCCCCGTGTGCTGGTGCACTGCCCGGCCCTTCCTACACCTGCTTGGCCAGCCCCACGCACCTCAGCTGTGCCCCCGCCAGCCGGACTCGGAGCGTGAGGACCTGTCTCCCTGTGGCTCTCAGGACGGCGTCCTCCAGCCGGGCCCTCAGCTCCGGGAGCCCGTGTCCCAGGAGGGCGGACACGGCCACGGCCTGGGATCCTGACGGGCTGTACCTGCGTCGGGGCGGCGGGCAGACCCCACTCAGCCCGGGGAACACCGAGCGAGGGTCCCCAAGAAGCACCCCCCCCATCCCGCCCCCGGGGCCTGAACTGTGACTGTGTCAGACGGTCCCAGGAGAGGACGCGGCCCCGCTGGACAGGGACACAGGGACGGAGAAAACCATAAGGCTGCGGTGACACGGGGGGGGGGGGGCCTGTGGGGGTAAGGGGTTCAGAACATGCAACCCCAGAACACGGCTGCGGTGACACATCCGGGACAAGGGCGCTGGGACCGCCCCTTTCCCTCCCGGGACCAGCAGGGGGCGCTCCGCGGAAAACCGTGGGGCAGGCGGCGAGGGGCGGCCACAGGTCGGTCACCGGGCCGCGTCACCAGTACCAGTACGTGCGGGAATGAGGTCCGGGGGGAGGGGGGCAGGCCGGGGTCCACTCACCCGGGCACCAGGTCGACCTTGTTATGAACTTCCAGCACGGAGTCCAGCAGCGGGGCGGGCAGGCGCAGGCCCCGCAGGGCGGCCAGGACGGTGGCTTTCTGCAGCTCCGTCTCGGGGTGGCTCACGTCTCTCACGTGCACGACCAGATCCTGGGGAGCAGACGGGCCCCGTGCTGGGGACGGGGTTCCGGGGGGCACACCGGAGGACCCGCGCCGGCCGGGGGCTCTCACGGGCACCGCACGGTGGGGTGGGGGTGGGAGCGGGAGCGGGAGCCGGCCCTTGCCCCTGGCGGTCCCCTGCCCCGGTCGCGGCGGTGGGAGGCTCCCCGAGACCAGAGCTGGCCCGGGGCCCACCCAGTGCCCCCTGCTCGGGGGTCCAGCCCCGGCCAGGGTCCGCCGCCCTCCACGTGGCCGGGGGCCCTGGGCGGCTCCCGCACCAAAGGCAGCAGGCACGCACCTTCGGGCTCAGGTAGGCCCCCGACCCCCACCGGGTGCCTTGTTCATCATCCGCCGAACCCTGAGTCCGCATGACTCCAAATTTTAAAGGACGCCTCTTCCTACGCTTAAGTATCTTTACAGGTAGGTGACCCATGCACAATTGGGAAAACGCGGGCATTTGACTGGTGCAGCCGTTTCGGCTGGGGTCATGACCTCACGGTTGGTGGGTTCAAGCCCCACCTTGGGCTCGGGCCCACAGCGTGGAGCCCGCTTGGGATCCTCTCTCTCCCTCTCTCCCAAGATACATGAAAAAGAATTTGGAAAATGCAGCAAGAAGAAAGAGCTGCCTGTAATTCTGCCCCTGGGAACAGGCACCGCCCACATTCCAGAATGTTCACTTCCGGGTTTTAGATGCGCTTAAAATTAAACAACAAAAAAAAATGTTTTACTTCAGAAACGTTCCAGATTTTCTGGAAATATGGCAGAGGGGGCACTTGGCCCTCACCTTGCTGCCGCAGCCAACGTTAGTCATGGCGTGTGCCACAAGCCAGGGTGACCCCGGGGCGCACTTGTGACGACCCTCCAGGCTCTGTCCCGAGTCACTGGCCTCTCCTTTTCCGTCCTGGACACCACACAGGACACTTGTCACATTGCCGGACACCTGTCCTTGGCCCCTCTGAGCCCCGACCACGTTGAGCACCGGGCGGGCATTTTGTGGGACGCCCTGTAGCTGAGGTCGGCCTGGTTCATTCTCCTGTTCACACCACGGTTCGGGGTTTGGGGGCAAGACCACAGAGAGTGTGCCCTGAGTCCCCGCGGCCACAGCTGCGCACCCAGGTGACCTGAGGGCTGAGGGGCAGGCGCCTGGTCGCCCTGGACAGCGGCTCCACCTCCTGTGAATTAGTCTTCAAAGGGGTCACCGGACAGGGCTCAGTCTCAGGGTGGCTTAGGTGCCACCTTCCTGAGGGGGTGTGTCTCCGGAGACCTGGCCCCCGGGTTGTGTCGTGTGAGGGGACCCGGTCCCTGGGTTTTGTTGTGAGGGGACCTGGCCCCCATGCTGTGTCGTGTGTGAGGGGACCCGGACCCCACGCTGTGTCGTGTGTGAGGCGACCCGGCCCCCATGCTGTGTCGTGTGTGAGGGGACCCGGCCCCCACGCTGTGTCATGTATGAGGGGACCCGGTCCCCAAGGCTGTGTTGTGAGGAGACCCGGTCCCCAAGGCTGTGTCGTGTGTGAGGGGACCTGGTCCCAAGGTGGTGTCACACGTGAGTGGATCTGGCCCCCACGCTGTGTTGTGTGTGAGGGGACCCGGTCCCCAAGGCTGTGTTGTGTGTGAGGGGACCCGGTCCCAAGGTGGTGTCACACATGAGTGGATCTGGCCCCCAAGCTGTGTCACGTTTGAGGGACTTCGCCCCCACTTTGTATTGTGCAAGAGGGAATCCTGCCCCCAAGTTGTGTCATGTATGAGGGGACCTGCTACCCAGGGTTACATCGTGTGTGAAGGTCCCAGATCCCTATGTTGTGTCACGTGTGAGGGGACCCGGTCCCCAAGGCTGTGTCGTGTGAAGGGACCGGGCCCCAGGTTACACAGCTGTTTTAGGTAATTTGGCCTCTGGGATCATCCCACACTCACTGAATGAGCCACGTCTTCCAGGGTGGCGGAGAAGGACTCGATCAGGCTGTGGGGCAGCTGGGAGAGGAAGCCGACGGTGTCCATGTAGATGACGGCCACGCGGGAGGGCAGCCACCCCGCGTGGGCTGTGACGTCCAGTGTCGCAAACAGCCGATCCTGGGGCCGGACGGCGTCGTCACCCGTCAGGGCCTTGATCAGCGTGGTTTTTCCTGGAAGGTGGGTCACAGGGGACGCGCTGTGTGAGAGGCCCCCTCACCACACGTGTCCCACCTCGGCAGCAGTCGAACCCACGTGCATCTGGCCGAGGCGGCGGCCACACGTTGTGAGGTCTCTGAGCTCCTAGTCTCCGCCCTGTGTGGTCAGAGAACCTGCCGTTCTCCGTCACGCTTGCGGCCCAGAGGGCCAGGGCCCAGGGTACGAGTGCCTGTATGCAGGACGGCGGTGGTGTGGACGGGGTGGTGACGGCCGAGGGGGTGAGGGCACCCGTGCACACGAGGATAGTACAGACCCGGCGGTCACGTTTGTGCACGTGTGGGGGACACGTGATTGGCATCTACGTACACGAGGCAGGTTCTCCGCGTGTCTGAGATGCAGTAGGTATCTGCGTGGCAGAAAGGTGATGGTGTAGACAGGGGCCGTGGTGCCTATGGGGCATGTGTGTTGTCTGCGAGGTGGGCTGGGTGCCTGTGTAGACAGAGTGCTGGTGGTGGAGTTGAGGTATGTGTATAAGGCGGACCGGATGTTGGTGTAGACGGAGTGATGATGGAGTGGGGCGGGTACAGTGTGTGTGACGTAGGCTGGGCGTCTGTGTAGACGGGGTGGTGGTGAAATCGGTGTGTGTGTGTGTGGGGTGGACGGGGGTGACAACGTTAATGGAGTGTGGCGGTGTAGACAGGCAGGAGCTGTATGTGTCTGGAATGGCCCCAGAGGACGTCCCCTCCACTCCGCCTTCCTGCAAGAATGCGCCCGTGTGTGCGCCTGGCCCCCGTGTTCGGGGCCACGCCAGCTCGTGGACATTACTGGTGGCCACTGGCTTCAGCCCGCCCCACAGGTGAATGAGGAGATGACCCGGTAGGGCGGCCCCACCTGGACACACAGGTGCCCTCACCACACAGGTCCCGGGGCACAGACTCCTCTGTGCTGGTGAGCCACGGGCCGTGGGCATAACCTAGTAGTACTGAGTTCGGTAGCCTCGGCGGAGCTCCAGAAGCTCGGTGCTGACGCCGCCGTGCGGACGCACTCGCCGTTTCCCACAGGGTGAGAGCCTGTATCTACCCAAGCGGGATTCTCTGCAGCTGCGGTGCCCCCGCACTTTCTGTTCCAGGTTTTGTGGGAAGTTCCCTGCCTCCTTGAGGACAGGGAGCCGGTGGCGTGAGGCTGGTGGGGACCTCACGCTGGCAGGGGAGTGGACCTCGCGCAGCCCGGCACCCGCTGGCGGACCGGACCCCGACGGTGAGGAAGTCGCACCTGCCGTTGTCTCCCTTTACCGAGCACAGCCGTGAGCTCAGGGCTTCGGGACGAAGGGGACCCGAGGTTCCGTGTCCTGCAGACGATCGCGCTGAGCGCACACGTTAAGCTAAACCACGAGCCCTGTGGTGAGGTCCTACTGCGCACAGTCTGAACCGCTTTTATCCTTCTAGGGGCCTGCCCACCATGAACGGTCTTAACACCGTCACCCTTCTGTCTCTCTCTGAGTCTCAACACACCTGTAAGAGAGGGGAGTGCAGTCCGCTGTCCAGCACTCGATGACCACGCTGCTGACCTGACGGGGCACCCGCCGCGGGCCCTGCAAATGCCCCGGGGACATGAGCCACGCTTTCCACCTGTTCTCATCATCCGTCGGCCCTCTGAATCCCAGGGCCTTGTTGCGTTGGCGAGCGGTCTCTCCCCAAATGCACTAGCAGGGTGGTGGGGGGACGGTGGACCCCCCAGGAGCCCCCAGAACTTCTCTCACCGCAGTTTGTGTATCCCACCATGGAGACCACAGGAAACTCCCGCCGTCTGCGCTGCCTTCCCAGGAGACGCCTTTTCTCCCGAAGTCTGTCCAGGGCCTTCCGAATATTCAGCTCCTTGTCCTTCAGCAGGCGCCGTTGCACCTGCACGGGCGATTCTCCTACAAACACCCAACACGGCGAGTCGGTGAGCACACTCACAAAGACGTGAGAGCAGAGTGAGCCACGCGGGTCCCTGTGTGCGCTGTGGACAGGCATTCTGCCCCTGGGACCCGCCCCCCGCCCCGCCGGTCTGCTCTTCTATACTGCCCCAGCACCTTCCTGTCTGACAGATGGCTTCACCCAGTGGAGGGTGGGCTCGCCTCCGGACTTCCGCCCTCTGAGGTCACCTGGGCTCCCCTTTATTTGGGAGTAAGGGAGAGCCTCAGAAGGACAGCCCCCATGATATCCAGAGCCCCTGAGCGGTGCCCCAAAGACACATCTACATCCTGACCCCTGGGACCTGTGAACGGGAACTCATTTCGGAATATGGTCTGGGCGCATATAACTGGTGAGGGATCTGAGGGGTCATCCCGGATCAGTGTGGCCCTAAATCCAAAGACAAATGTCTGCATAACATAAGAGAAGACAGAGGAGAAGCCGTGTGAAGATGTGAAGACCCATGTGGGAGGGACGCAGCCACGAGCCCAGGGACGCCTGGAGCCCCAGAAGCTGCAAGAGGCAGGAAGGACCCTCCCCTGCAGCCTCTGGAGGGAGCACAGCCCTGCCCAGCCCCCTGACCCGATCTCAGCGGCCCTGCCCCCACCCCACCCCCCAGATCTCAGACTTCTGGTCTCCAGAACTGAGAGAGTAGATTCCTGAGGTTTTAAGGCTCTGGCTTGTGGTCCTTCATTGCAGCCACCCCAGCAGACCACGTAGATATCCTAGTTTGTGTGAATGGGACCATGCACGAGGTCACATGCAGCCCCACTGGGATCTTTCAGCGCTGCTGTCCCCTCCCTAAGGGTGGCTGCCGTGACATACCCCCTTCTGAGCACGCGGTGACAAGACCTCACGTTACCTGACCCCATGATGTAGCGTGAGCCTCCTCCCCGTCCATCCAGGCGGGCGGTGCTGCTCAGGTGGGCCCTGCCGTGGAAAGGGGGCGTCTCAGTAGACAGGGTGAGACGTCCGTGCCCATCTAGGGGGAGCGCACCAGGTGACAGGACACAGACGTGAGGGTGAGATGAGAACTCTGGGTGGAGAGAGCGAGGCAGGGGGTCTTTCCTCCTGCCTGGATCTTCACCGTCACGGAAGGGGGGGGCCCCCACAGCGGGGTGACCTGTCCGGGGAGGCACGCTGCTTGGACAGGAGCCTGACAGGCCTCGTCCGGGAGGGCACGGCCAGCCCTGCCTTCCGTCTTCACCGCACCCCAGGCCACGGGTCGGACACGCGACTAGGCGAGCCGCGAGAGCTGGGGCGTGCCCCGAACCTGAGAAGGGGGAGCTCAGCCAGCGCGACCTGCAGCCGGGCCTCCTTCGTCCGGGCGTTGCAGCGGAAAATGGAAAGAACGACGGTGAATCGGTCAAACACCTGCACGCCCCAGGCGGCCTCCAGTTCTTTCTGGAAACGGAGGGAGGGAGTGAGGGCATCTGCAGCGGTGTCTCGGGTGAAGGGGGCCGCCGAGATGGCGTCCGCGATTGATCCCGGGGCCTCCTCCGTCCGACCCCTGAGACTCCCGCGTACCTTGGTGGGCGGGGCCATCCTCTCCACATTCAGAAAGACCGCGGTGATTTCTGGCAACGCTCTGATTTTCTCTGCGGAAAAGAGAAGGTTCGGTCGGACGTCAGGGCTCCATGGGGTCTGTCGTGGGGCCGACCCTGGGCTCAGGCTGGCTGTGGTCACCGGGTACCCCTCGACTCCCTGAGTGTGTATTTGGGAAGTCGGGTGTGTGAGGCAGGGGAGGGGAGGACCGGGGTCCCTTTGGGGGTCGTGGGTCTTGCACACGCAGGTGACACGACCCCACGGGGTCTGAATGGCTCCATGACCTGCGGTGACAGAGCCGAGCGGTGAGCACCCCCTCAGCGTATCCGCAGGGCTCGCCGCTCTGAAGTGTGACACCCCAGGGGGTCCCTGGAAGGCAGGGTTCACACACAGCACCCTGTCTGCGGGGAGGGCTGGGCTGGGGTCCCGGGGCCGGTTTCCACCGGACTCTGAATTGCCCCGACGGCCCCACTGGGCACAGTTCAGGTTGCGATCGGGGCACGGAGGCGTTTTGGACGTCCGATCCAAGTTCCCGTGAGGACGCCTCTACTCGGCCCAGACGGCGAGAGCCCCACCGTTCCTGCTCCAGGAGGAAGAGAGCCAAGGAGCAGGGCCCACCTGTCAGGTGCCGCAGGGTCCCTCTGCCGAACGCGACCTTCCCGTCGGGTGTTCTGGCGGGCACCACCATCCTTTCCACCACCGACCAGCGGTCCAGCGTGTGGACCAGAGATTCCGCCTCCGCCACCTGCCGGTCAGCTTCGGGGAGACACAGGGCCAGGGTGAGGGACACACCCTTGCGAGGTCGGCCCCGGGGCCCCGTGCTCCCCAGCTCGGATGCTGCAGCACGGCGGCACAGAGGTCCGGACGCAGCACCCAGGTAGGCACCTGGTCCGAAACACAGCTGTGTGCCTCCAGGCCCAGACCGTTGCAGCCTCCGCTCACGCTGGATGCCGGGGGCTGGGCAGATAACGGGACGTGGGCTGGGTGAGGCCCCCGCGGTCTGTCGTGACCCAGAGGACAGCGGGTCTCGTGACGGAGCCCAGGAACTGGCTACATTCATTGCCTGCAGGGTGGGCTGTGAGCCCCCGCTTAGGCAGGGAGTGGGGCGCTGGTGCCAGTGGGTCCTGGGGCTTGGAGTCCTGACTGCTGCCGACAGGGCAGAGGGGGGCTCGGAGCTCTGTGACACGGAGGCCAGCGTGCTGGGTCCCACCCCTGTGACACTTGTACTAAGCGCCCGCTGTGCCCCAGTGCGGTCTGCCCTCTCCCGGCGGCCGCCTTGGAGCACAGTGTCCTCAGGTTCCCCTGAGGGACCTCGCTGGTCCTCCTCACCTCGCCCCTCTGGGTGGGTCCCCGATCGACTCCTTAACCGTCACACGTGGGGCATCGGCAATGAAACCTGAGGACACTTGTGTATTCACAGTTCACATGCGTGGGCTCACTCACAACTGGACCCTGCTCGCAGCACTACGGAAGCTTCCCCCACCCCTCACCTCCCGACCCCTGCCCCACACCTCCCCACCCCTGCCCCACACCTCCCCTCCCCGCCCCACACCTCCCCTCCCCATACCTTGCTACCCCCTCCCCACACTTCCCCTCCCCTCCCCCTCCCCTTCCCATACCTCCCCACCCCTGCCGCATACCTCTTCACTCCACACCTCCCCACCCCTGCCCCACACCTCCCCTCTCCCACCCCACACCTCCTCAGCCCCCACCCCACACCTCCCCTCCCCTGCCTCACACCTCGGCACCACACCATTGAAGACCAGTTGGCACCACTTCCTTGTTCCCCATCTATCACATCCGGCCATTAGGAGAAAATTACAGGGTATACTGACAGGTGACAAACGTGATGTAAAGACACAGAGCAGCGTCAGAGCCAGGGAATATGGCAGGAATGCTGGGATTATCGGACCAGGAACTTACAACAACTATGAGTCATATGCTAAGGGCTCTGACAGATAAAGGAGCCGGCACGCAAGGACAGATGGGCAACGTAAGCAGACAGATGGAAATCTGAAGAAAGAGCCAAACAGAAATGCTGGCTGTCACAAACACTCCAACGGAAAGGAAGAATCCGCTAATAGGCTTATGAGTGGGCCGGACAAGGCCAAGGAATGAATCTCTAAGCTTGAAGACAGGACAAGAGTCGTGATGAAGACATTCCGACTGTGAACGACGTAGAGAAGCTGAGAAGTCAAGCCACAGACTAGAAGAAAATATTTGTAAAAAACATCTGAGAAAGGGCTGTTATCCAGAAGAACTCTTAAAACTTAGCAGTAATAGAAGAACTTGAGGGGCGCCTGGGAGCTCAGTCGGTCGAGCGTCCGACTTCGGCTCAGGTCATGATCTAGAGGTTCGTGAGTTCGAGCCCCATGTCGGGCTCTGCACCGACAGCTTAGAGCCCGGAATCTGCTTTGGATTCTGTGTCTCTCTCTCTCTGCCCCTTTGCCGCTCATGCTCTGTCTCTCTCCGTCTCTCAAAGATGAACAAACGTTTAAAAAAAAATTTAAAAAAAAGAACTGGGCCAAACGGGACGCCTCAGTGGCTCGGTCGGTTGAGGGTCTGACTTCGGCTCAGGTCACAATCTTACGGTTTGTGACATCGAGCTCTGCACGGGGCTGTCAGTGGGAGCTGGCTTGGGACCCTCTGCCCCCTCTCTCTTCACCTCTCCCGCTCACGCTCTCTGAGAAATAAACATTAAAAAGTTTCATAATAAAAATATAAAAAAAACAAAAGCTGGGCCGAAGACCTAACACACACCTGACCACAGAAGCTGGGGAGAGACGCTCTACACCATATGTGGTCGGGGAAATGAATGCACGTTACCTCGAGAGCCACGCACACCTGTGAGGCTGGCCCAGACGCAGAACGCGGACAACACCTGACACTGGTGACACGGGTGCAGCAAGAACCCTCCTTCGTCGCTGATGGGAACCCAAAGTGGTGCAGCCGCTGGCAAAGCAGTTTGGTGCTTTCTTATAAAACCAAATGTGCTCTTACCAGAGGGTCCAGCAGAATGCTCCCTGATATTTACCCAAGTGAACAGAAACTTGGGTCCACACAAAGCTGCACGTGGATGTTTACAGCAGCTTGGAAGCAACCTTGACGTCCCTCCGCAGGTGGACGGATAAATACACTGGGGGCCATCCAGACAATAGGGTCTTAGCACCACCAGAAACAAATGAGCTGTATGGCCACAGAAACTCACGCAGGAGCCTTAGATGCATGTGATTGAGTGACGGGAGCCGGTCTGAAAAGGCTGCGTAGTGGATGGTTCTAACCCTATGATGTTCTGGAAAAGGCAGAACGAGGCACATAGTAAAAACATCTGCAGTTGCCAGGAAGGGGGTGGGGTGAAGCATGAACAGGAGGGGCAGTGAAACCCTCTGCAGAATCCTGTAATGATGGATCCGTGATGTTGTACATGGTCCAGACCCACAGAGCGTGAAACACCGAGAGTGAATCATACTGTAAACCGCGGACTCTGGGTGATTCCGTGTTCACGTAGGTTCCTGGATCGTAACACGTGTCCTGCTCTGGTGTGGATGCTGGTAACACACGAGGCTAACCAGGTGGGACAGGAGGTACGGGGAACCCTCTGTACTGTCTTCTCAAGTTTCCTGTGCAACTAACACTACTCTAAAAGGCTTTAAAAGAGAAAACAAGGAACATAGCACTGAGATGGAATGTTCTTGAACAGGAAAATTCACAGGAACAGAGAGCAGATTCGTGGCTGTGAGGGACGGGATAGGGATGCGATGCAAAGTGGCTGGTATTAAGGGGACAGGGCCTCCTTCTGCGGCCCCCACCTCCCCACAGCCACCCAGCTAGCCTGCCGAGGGTCGCAGGCCGTGCTCCCTGGAGGACCCCTCTCTGGAGACTGTCCTCACACCTCTGTGCCTGCCCCTTCCCGCTGTGGGCTCTGGTCTTCCCAGGCCATCCAGGACCACTCTGCTGAGACCCTCGAACCACATCTCGCCCACCCGCAGCACGTGGGCCCAGGAGGTGGCTTTCTGCCGTGAGTGCGTGCTGTGCCCCGAGCCTCCAGCTAACCAGCTGTTAGTGACTGGGGGGAACGATGGCGGTGCCAGGCAGCTGCCCTCGAGAGGGCAGGCAGACAAGGGTTTGCGGTTCCGGGTATAAAGTGCATGCACGATGACCATCTTCTTGCGCAATCTTTAGTATTCAGTGGTTACATAAATGAAAATGCTGCACAGTAAGGTACTTAAGGATCCGTCTCACACACACACGAACACACACAGACGGGGCACGCTGGCTCTAGACTTTTGCTAGATTCTTTACAGGAAAGAACGGGTAGGACACAACACACGCTGCAGGGGAGAGGAGGGCTTAACCAGGGAGCAGGCAGAGAGGGGACAGGGCCAGGCAGCAGGGGGCTGGGGCTGCCTCCAGCAGGTTTAGGGAGATGGGTGGGGGCGTTTCCGTGCTGCGCTTGGCGCCCCGCCCCCTCAGCCCCAGTCCTCCGAGTCTCCGCCCCCGACGCCCCGCCCCTCCCAATCTCCGCCCCCAGAGCGCCAGCCCTGAGTTCTGGACTTGGAAGCTCCGCCCATCCCAATCTCCGCCCCCAGTCCCGAAAACCCCGCCCCCCTAGTCTCCACTCCCGAGTTCAAGTGCCTACAGCCACGCCCCCCCACCGAGCTCCGGCCCGATTCTCCCGAGGCTCCGCCCCCTGGGAGCCCCGCCTCTCAGAGTCCCCGGCCCCGCCCGCGGCGCAGTTCCTGCGCACCTCGGGTCAGCTGCAGCTTCCCGGGTCCCCACTTGACCTCAGGGTGAACCAGGCACACGCGCTGGGTCCCCACCGGCAGCAAAGGGTCCCTCCTCAGCAGCTCCTCCTCCTCTTCTTCCTCGTCCTCGGCATCTTCCGGTTCCTCCACCTCTCCCGTTCGGCTTCTCGGGTCGTCAGTCGGTGGGCCCCGTCCTCCGCCCCCTCGCCCCTTGAGGTCCCCGGGGTGGAAGGCGGCGAACGCGCGCTCGGGGCAGACCAGCAGCGGCGGCGCGGGTCTCGGAGCCCGGCGGCCGAGAACTACGCGAGACAGCCAGGCCGCCGGGCGGATGGCGGCCCGCAGGGCCCACATCCTGCGCTGGCCGGCACGCTATGGGGCGGGGCCTCGGGGGGGGGGCGTGTTCCCATGCGAACTCCCCATTGGCCCCCGGACGTCACGTGCTCGCCGTCGCTTGATTGGCGCGAGCGGTCCCGGGCTGGCAAAGCTTGGGACTACGCCGCCGGGGGCTAGCTTCGCTTCGGCGGAGACTGCCCGGGGCGGATGCCCGCGCCGGGTAGTGCCGCCAGCGGGGCAGGCGCAGGCATCCGATCCTGGGCGGGCGCTTCCCCACACCCGTCTCTCTCCGGCTTCCGAGTGGGATCTTCCCTCAGATCCGAGTGGTCTGGTCCTGGGGGCCTGAGTGCCCCCGCAGAGGTCCCACATCCTGCGAGGGGGCCCGAGGCTGCACCGGGGGTGGGGGTGCCTCCACATCCTGCCTTGGGGGTCTGAGTGAGGCCGCGGGGGTCCCACATCCTGCCTTGGGGGTCCGAATGCCGCCTCGGGGGTCCACATCCAGCCTTGGGGATAGGAGTGCTCCCTCGGGGGTCCCACATCCTGCTTTGGGGGTCCGAGTGAGGCCGCAGGGGTCCCACATCATGACTTGGGGCTCTGAGTGCGCCCCCAGGGTTCCCACACCCTGCCTTAGGGGTGTGAGGGCTTCCCCTGGGGGGGGTCCCACATCCTGCCCTGGGGGTTCGAGTGCTCCTCCAGGTTTCCCACATCTTGCCTTGGGGGTCTGAGACCTTTTCGGGGGTCCGGAATTCTGCCTTGCAGGTCTAGTACTGCCCTGGAGGGGGGTCCCACATCCTGCCTTGGGAGTCTGAGCCCATCCCGGGGGTCCTACATCCCGCCTTGGGGGTCTGAGCCCATCTCGGGGGTCCCACATCCTGCCTTGTGGGTCTGAGCCCGTCTCAGGGGGCCTGAACTCTGCCTTGCAGGTCTAGTACTGCCCTAGGGGGTCATACATCCTGTCTTGTGGGTCCAAACCCGACCCTAGGGTCCCACATCGTGCCTTGGGGTCTGAGTGCTCCCCAGGTTCCCACATCCTGTCATGGGGGTCTAAGTGCAGCCGTGTGGGTCCCAATCCTGCCTTGCGGGTCAGAGTGGTCCCTCGGGGGTCCCACATTATGACTTGGGGGTCAGACTGCTCCCTCAGGGGCCCCACATTCTGTCCTGGGGTCTGAGTGCTTCCCCATGGGGGTCCCACATCGTGCCTTGGGGGTCTTAGTGCTGCCCCAGAAGGGGGTCCCACATCCTGCCTTGGGGGTCTAAGTGCTCCCACAGGGTCCCACATTCTGCCTTGGGGGTCTGAGTGCTGCCCGGGGGGGGGGTCCCACATCCAGTCTTGGGGGTCCGAGTGCAGCCATGGGGGTCCCAATCCTGCTTTGGGGGTCTGAATGCTGCCCCTGGGGGGGTTCCACTTACAGCCTTGGGGGTCGAAGTCCTCCCTCAGGGGTCCCACATCCTGCCTTTGGGGTCCAAGTGCTCCCCCAGGGCCCCACATCCTGCCTTGGGGGTCCCACATCCAGTCTTGGGGGTCAAAGTGCTCCCCCAGGGTCCCATATCCTGTCTTGGGGGTCTAAGTGCAGCCGTATGGGTCCCCATCCTGCCTTGTGGGTCAGAGTGCTCCCTTGGGAGTCCCACGTCATGACCTGACTCTCTGAATCCTCCACGGGGGGGGGGGGGGGGGTGTGTCCCCACATCCTGCCTTGGGGTTTGAATGTGGCCACGGGGGTCCCAATCCTGCCTTGGGGTCTGAGCGCTCCCCCAGGGTCCCACATCCTGCCTTGGGGTGGTGGGGGTCTCACCATCCTGCCTGCGGGCGGAGTGCTCCCTTGGGGGTCCCACGTCATGACTTAGGGGTCAGAGTGCTCCCTTGGGGCTTCCACATCCTGCCTTGGGGTCCAAGTGTTCCCCCAGGGGTCCTACATCCTGGGGGTATGTAGGACCCCCATCCTGGGGGTCCTACATCCTGCCTTGGGGTCCAAGTGTGTCCTCAGGGTCCCACATCCTGCCTTGGGGGTTCGAGCCCATCTCAGGAGTCCTAACATCCTGCCATGGATGTCTGAGCCCATCCCGGGGGTCCCACATCCTGCCTTGGGGTCCAGGCGTGTCCTCGGGGTCCCACATCCTGCCTTGGGAGTTCGAGCCCATCTCAGGGGTCCTAACATCCTGCTGTGGATGTCTGAGCCCATCCCAGGGGTCCCACATCCTGCCTTGAGGGTCTGAGCCCGTCTCAGGGGGCCTGAACTCTGCCTTGCAGGTCTAGTACTGCCCTAGAGGGTCTTACATCCTGTCTTGGGGGTCTGAGTGCTCCCCGGAAGGGGGTCCCACATCCTGCCTTGGGGGTCTAAATGCAGCTGCAGGGAACGCAATCCTGCCTTGCGGGTTGGAGTTCCCTCGGGGGGTCCCACAGCATGACTTGATGGTCTGAGTCCTCCTCCAGGGGGGTTCCCACATCCTGCCTTGGGGGTCGAAGTGCTCCCCTAGGCATCCCACATCCTTCCTTGGGAGTTCGAGTGTGGCCATGGGAGTCCCAATCCTGCCTTGGGGATCCGAGAGCTTCCCTGGGGTCCCACATCCTGCCTTGGGGATCCAAGCCCATCTCGGGGGTCCCACACCCTGCCTTTGGGGTCTGGGCCCATTCCGGGGGTCCTGCATCCTTCCCTGGGGGTCCAAGCCCATCTGGGGGTTCCACATCCTGCCTTGGGGGTCCAAGCCCACCCCGGGAGTCCCACATCCTGCCTTGGGGGTCCGAGCTCATCCTGGGGGTCCCACATCCTGCCTTGGGGGTCCAAGCCCACCCTGGAAGTCCCACATCTTGCCTTGGGGGTCCAAGCCCATCCCAGGGGTCCCGCATCCTGCCCTGGGGGTCTGGGCCCATTCCGAGGGTCCCACATCCTGCCCTGGGGGTCCGGGCCCATCCTGGGGGTCCCACATCCTGCCTTGGGGTTCAAGCCCATTCCGGGGCTCCACATCCTGCCTTGGGGGTCCAAGCGGAGCTTTGAGAGTGTCATCCCATCTCTGGGGGTCTGCAACTCGGCCTCAGGGGCCTCAGATGCTGCGTTGGGAGTCATCGCCAGTTCGGAGGAGACTCAAACTTTGCCTGGCATGTCTGAGTCCGTGATCTCAGGTTGTACACTGCTACGGGGGTTCATGTTCAGTCGCGTGGGTCCCATACTCTGCCTTGGGCACGTGATGCTGACTTTGGGCTTCTTCCCCAGTGCTGCTTGGGGGTCTGAATTTGGCCTGGTGACGGCCGGGGGCGGATGGGGATTCGAAGTCTGTGCTGCTAGCCTGGGTGTGTCCCTGGGGGTCCCAGGACCTGCTTGGGGATCAGAAGCTGGCTGGCGAATGTGGTGTGGGAAATGAATGCAGAGGCCAGTGGGCCCGGGAGGGTGAGAGGTGGGCTGTTGGAAGGGAGGGCCCCTCCTGTTCAGACTGTTATCTGTATATTCTCCAGGAGAAATTCAGAATGCGTGGTGTCGAAAGGGTCACATGGATCCCAGCTGTCACTAGGGGGTTCTTGTTTTCACAGAAGAGCAGGTTTAATGGAAATGTTCCTTTTTAAGTGTCTGCAGAAAGCCACGGCCTTTCCGATATTTCGATGATGGTGACGCTCGTCATTCTAACATGCACAACGAAGGAGGGGACACGTAGGGACACGTAGCCCGAAGAGGCAGGAGAGGCCTGGTTGCTGTGTCGGAACGGGGGTGGGGGATTGAAAGGAACGTTTGAGGTGGTGTTACTGTACTGGCAGGAACTGTCCTATGCACCCCCGGAGCCAGTGTGACCACGTTGGGCACGGTTGGAATTGAGTTGAGCTGTCGTGCGTCTGTCTTAAAGAAAATGGGCGAGCTTGGGATCTCGACCCGGTGTCGCCAGTGACGCCCCCACGGGCCGTGAGTCCCGGGTGCCATTTCCTTGCTGATGGAATCAGAGTGTGGATTAGAACCTACAGTAACGAAGGCACAAGTGTGTGTGCTGATGGCGTATATCGTTCCGGGGCCGGTCCCCCAGCCCTCCGCCCTGTCACACGGCTTCCGACCGCCAGCACCGGGCACGGGCTTCAGTGAGTCCGCGGAGAAAGCACGGGGCCTTGTGTCCCGGGGAGGGTGTCTCTGCGGGGCCTTGCTCTGAGATCCTGGGGCGAAGCTTCTCTGCAGCGGGAGGCCGGCTGGCGATCGCACAGGAGCTCGCTGTGGTCCTGTGACGCCCCCTGGCGTAAGATTCGGGCAGGTCCCCTCCTCCAAGCCCTGCCTCCTGTAGACGGAGTGCAGTCTTACTTGGGGGAGCAGACCTACCGGAGCTCGCGTTTCCAGGGCTGCGCGGGGCGCCAGGTTCTTAGCCGCACTCAGACCTCTCGCTTCCTCGGTTCCCGTCGCCGTCCGGGCCGCATCGCCAGCGCTGTCCCCTGGAGCCTGCCTGCCCGGCGGTTTCTGGGGGTGGCTCGGGGAGGGACGACGGTGAGGATTAACACTTGATAATGAGGTAACGCATTTTTTTTACTCCTTTACTATTGACACTATGCCCTGAGGCTGCTGAGGGGGGTGGTAGACGGTTTCCTGCTAAGTAAGTTCATCCTACAACCTCAGCTCCGTGCAAACCCAAAGCTGTCTGCAGACTTGATTCAGCAGACAGCCCTCGAAACGTCTAGTGTGTGTGATAAACGGCGTAGATGTTGGCGTGAAAATGGTGTGGAGGCTGTAGGAAGAAGTAGGGGAGAGAGGAGACAGGTGCCAGTCGCCTGGGGTCGTGGCGCTGTGAACACAACACGGTGGGAGGGGGCTCGCACAGCCGTGTGGAAAAACCGCTCGTGTTTTGCCTTCGTGTTGAAAGTATTCCATTTCCCCGATTCTCGGACACCCGTGGTTGTTAAGATACATCGTGGGTTGGATGGGGAGATGTGTCCTGATGTGTCAGGAGCCCCGAACCGGGCGCAGTTAGAATCAGGGGCCGCCGGTCATTTAACCCCCTTCCCAAGCATTCAGAGACGGACTGTTTTGTCCCCTCTGTGAGCCGAGCCACTCCCCATTTCTTGGCATTGTCTGACTTTGGGGGCTTTCTTTCCTCTGCTGACAACAATGTAAAAACGTCGAATTTTAAGAGCGTGTGCTGAAAAGCCCCGGCGTGTGCAACTGCCTGTAGCTCGGGAAAGACTCACCGAGCGAGTGGGGGGGTGGCTGTGTCATTACGTGGCTTGCAGCCTCAAGGGCTCCACGCAGCAATCTGACTTTTCTCGTGTCTCAGCGAAAGGTCTGGCCAAGAGGAGGGGAACCTGATGCCCGTGTGCGATGGCGGTGGCCAGGACACTGTGTCGGTAAGTGCCCGTGCTGACGGAATCCGTGGCCACGCTGATACACGCTTGTTACGTGGGCCTAAGATGCGTGTTTCCCTCGGGGGAGGGGGGGGGGAAGTGACACGCTCATGCAGATGGCAAGGTGTAGACAGGAACGCGGGAGGAAACACGGATCCCTTCTAATCTGTCCCAACAGCGGTCACTAGTAAGGTTTTGCTACAGGGGCACCTGCGTGGCTCGGTCGGTTGAGCCCCCCGGCTTGGGCTCAGGTCATGATCTCGCGTGATCTCGCGTGATCTCGCGTGAGTTCGAGCCCCGCGTCGGGCTCTGTGCTGACGGCTCGGAGCCTGGATCCTGCTTCAGATTCCGTGTCTCCCTCTCTCTCTGCCTCTGCCCTGCTCACGCTCTGTCGCTCTCTGTCTCTCTCGAAAATAAGTTAAACATTAAAGAAATTAAAAAAAAGATTTCCCTGTATATTCTTCTAGTTTTCTTTTTTTTTTTTAAAGCCATCTCTGTCCAAACTGGGACTCGAACTCACAACGTGACAGCAAGCGCTGTGTACCAGCCACGTGTCCCTCTTCCAGGCTTTTTATGCACGTACACACACACACACACGCATGTGTGTATTTGCATATCTGTCTGCACGCATGTGCATATATATATCCTAAAATTTAATAAAAAATGAGTTCAAATTGTATATATTGTTTTATAATTTCTTTTTTTATCTTATGAAATTTTAGGCTTAAGGATGTGCCTGGCTGGATCAGTTGCCACACCATGCAACTCTTCTGTTTTTGTTGTTATTTGTTTAATTTTATTTATTGTTGAGAGATTTGAGAGAGAGAGAGACAGACAGACAGACACAGAGTGCAGGCAGGGGAGGGGCAGAGAGAGAGGGAGACACAGAATCCGAAGCGGGCTCCAGGCTCCCAGCCGTCAGCACAGAGCTCGACTTGGGGCTCGAACCCACGAACCGTGAGATCAGGACCCGAGCCAGAGTCCGACGCTCAACCGATGGAGCCACCCAGGCGCCCCACCCCGAGCATGCAACTCGATCTCAGGGCTGTGAGTTCGAGTCCCATGTTGGGTGTAGAACCTACTAAAAAAAAAAAAAAAGCAGAAACAAACAAAATAGGAAACAAGATTTGTAAGTCTCACCTGTCTCCTGAGTATCCTTGGAGTGAGTTTGCACTGCTGTGTAGACAGCAATGACAGACCACAGGGTGGTCTGCCGGCCATGTAGCAGTTTAGTTAATAACCCCTCACGTTAACCGGGCTTGTCATGTGGCTGCTCGGGACCTGAGATGGTGAGGGTTGGTCATCGTGGCCTCGAATGTGCGTGCGAGTCTGCAGAGTTGGTTCAGGAGCACGCGGACGGGCGGGTTAGACTGAGGTCCCCGTGGCTTTGAGCCGGAGCGACGTCAGGGGTCATGCGTGTCTGGGTGCGTGCAGGGCTGGGCACGTGCAAAGCCCCCCAGGGCTGTGTCCCCAGGATGCATTAGTAGCACTGCGGTTGGCTGTTTACAGGCCACACACTGTGCTTCTGGGGCTCCACTCGGTGGTCTCCTCCCCTGATCCTGCTGTGTCCCCCTCCCCACGACCAAAATACATGCCGTTTTTAATTTATTCGTGCTGGTCCTGGAGAGTCAAGCTCGTTTTTGTTTCAGACGCTTGGTGTGAGGGGCACCCGGGTGGCTTAGTCGGTGAAGCATCCGACTCGGCTCACGTCATGATCTCACGGCTCGTTGAGTCTGAGCCCCAAGTGGGGCTCTGTGCTGACGGCTCGGAGCCCGCTTCGGATTCCGTGTCTCCCTCTCTCTCTGCCCCTCCCCTGCTCACGCTCTGTCTCTCTCTTTCTCTCTCAAAAATAAATAAACATTAAAAAAATTGTTTTCAAACACTTGGTATGAAATAAACACGTATTGAAAGTGCGTGGTTTAACACGCGTGGACACCTTCTGGGCATCACGGCAATCAGGATGATGACTATCTCCACCCCTCCTCCCCCCTCCAGATCTTGTAAGCCTTCGCAGTGGCAGACCCAACACCTCTCCACACCCACTCCAGTCTGCCCTGTCCCTGACCTTGACACTGTGTGCACTTCCTAGAGGGTTATATACAGGGACTCACACACTACGATTTCTGTTTCTTGGTGCTCGGGCGTCATTCATTCAGCATAATTAAGTATGTTCGCATTCAACCATATTGGAATGGGTCAGTAGTTCATTCCTGTATTTTCTTTATTATTTACTTTTTAAAAGTTTATTTATTTTGAGAAAGAGAGACTGTGGGCAGGGGAGGGACGGGGTGGGAGTGGGGGGACAGAGAATCCCAGGCAGCATCAGGGCAGAGCCCGATGCAAGCCTCGATGTCGTGAACCAGGAGATCACGACCCCCACCGAAACCAAGAGTCACAGGCTTAACTGCCCGAGGCCCCCAGGCGCCCCGGTTCGTTCCTTTTATTACAGAGTGGTTGCTGCACGTGTGGACCGACCACCGTCTGTGCATCCGTTTACTGTGGACGGGACATTTGGGTTGTTGGGAGGTTTCCTTATCCCTGATAAAGCTGCCGGCAACATTTGGGCACAAGCCCTCGTGCGGAAAGATGCCTCTGTTTCTCTCGGGTACATGCCAGCGGCACGGTGACTGGTAGGCACACATTTCACGTTTTGCGAAACCGCCAAACTGTTTTCCAAAGTGCTGGTATCGTCTTACGTTCCCGCCGGCAGGCAGGAGGGCGCCTGTGGCTGCACGTCCTCGCCAGCACCTGTCAGCTTGTATCAGCTTAGCCGTTCTAATGGCGGTGGGTTTGCAGCTCCCCTTCCCTAGTGCCTAATGACGAGAGCGTCGTCCACTAAGGGCCCCATCTGTGGGTATCTTCAGGCGAGGACTCTGTTAAAATCGTTTGTGACTCTCCTCTATTGAGTGGTTTGTTGTTGAGTTTTGAGAGTTCTTTTTTAATGAACTTAATTGTTTTGAGAGGTTTTTTTTTTAAATGTTTGTTTTTGAGAGAGGGAAAGAGAGAGCATGAGCACGGGGAGGGGCAGAGAGAGAGAGAATGTGGACCAGGGGAGGGGCAGAGAGTGGGAGACACAGAGTCCGAAGCAGGCTCCAGGCTCCGAGCTGTCAGCACAGAGCCCGACGCGGGGCTCGAACCCACGAACCGTGAGATCATGACCTGAGCCCAAGTCGGAAGCTTAACCGACTGAGCCCCCCAAGAGCCCCTGTTCGGTACCATATTTTTAAGCAGATTATCTTCTTTCGGTTGAGTTGCCTTAGCAATTTCAGAAAAGGCCAGTTGACCATATTTGTGTGGTTCTGCTTCTGGACCCTGTCCTGTTCCACTGATCTATGGGATATCCTTTTGCCGACTACCACACAGTCTTGATTGTGGCTTTATACTAACGTTTGAAATGAGTTTCAACATTTGCAATGTTGTTGTTTTTGAAAGTTACTTTGGCTGTTCTAGTTCCTTTTTCTTTCTATAAATTTTAGAATCAGCTTACTAATGTCTAGAGAAACGTAGGCTGAGATGTTGATTGGGAGTGCACCGAATCGAGATCACTTTGGGTCACGTTCACACTCTGATCCTCTGAAGTCTTTCAGTCCATGAAGGTGGGATGCATTTCCATTTCTGTACATCTTTAATTTCTTCCGGCAATGTTTTGTACTTCTCATTGTACAAATCTTTCACTATCTCGGGTAATACTTAAGTATTTTATTCTTTTTGATGCTATTGTCAAAGTCGCCTACTACTATTGAAATGTTATCAATGGGTTTCTTTATGTTTGTTATTAATTGATTTATATACTTAGGTGTTCCAAGTTGGGGGCATAAATATTTACAAAGCTCTAGATGGCTTTGATTACATTGCGATACTTTCCTTCTATTCTTAATTTTATTTTTTAAATGTTTTTATTATGAAAGGGTGTTGAACTCTGTCCGATACTTTTTCTGAACCTGTTGAGTTGATCATGTGATATTTTTCCTTAATCCTGTTGATGTGCTGCCTTACAATGATCAGTTTTTGTATGTCAGACCAACCTTCTATTCTAGGAATAAGTCCCGCTTGGTCATGCTGTATAGTCCCCTGAGTTCTGTTCGCTGGTATCTTGTTGAGGATTTTTACATCAGTGTTCATGAGGGATGTCCGTGTGGTTTCCTTGTAGTGTCTGTCTGGCTTTGGAATCCGAGGAATGCTGGCTTTCTGGAATGAGTTGGCAAGTGCTCCCCCCCTCTTCAATGTTTGGAAAAGTTCAAGAAGGATTGGTGTTAGTTTTCCTAAAATCCTTTGGTAGAATTCCTCAGTGAAGTCTTCAGGTTAAAAGCTTTCCTTTGCAGATTTTCTATTTCTGTGTGACTTAGTCTTACTAGGTTTTGTGTTTCTAGGAATTTGTCTATTTCATATACGTCATCCCGTTTGCTGCTGTGATCTTATAAACCTGTTTCTGTGGAATCTGTAATAATGCCCCCACTTTCAGTCCCGATTTTCATAATTTGAATCTTTACTCTTTTGCCCTTAGCCCATCTAAGCTAAAGGTTTGTTAACTGTTATCTTTTTTAAGTTTTATTTATTTAAGTAATCTCTACACCGAATGTGGGGCTTGAACTCACAACCCCAAGGTTAAGAATTGCATGCTCTTCCAACTGAGCCAGCCAGGCACCCCAAATCTGTTATCTTTTTGAAGAACCAGCTTTTGGTTTCATTGGTTCTTCTCTATTGTTTTTCCATTACCTATTGTGTTTATCTCCGTTTTAATTCTTTGTTAGGTCCTTCCTTCTACTACCTTTGGATTTAACTTGATGTTCTTTTTCTCATTCCTCAAGTTGTAAAGTTGCGTTGTTGATCTAAGATCTTTCTTGGTTTTCGGTGCCAACATTTACAGCTGTAAATTTCCCATGAGCACCACTTTCCCACCATTCCAAAAGTTTTAGTTATGTTGATTTTCATTTGCATTTGTCCCTAAATATTTTCTTTTCCTTTTCTTTTTTTAAAAATTTATTTATTTTTTATTTTTTAAATTTACACCCAAGTTAGTTAGCATATAGTGCAACAATGATTTCAGGAGTAGATTCCTTAATGCCACTTACCCATTTAGCCCATCCCCCCTCCCACAACACCTCCAGTAACCCTCTGTTTGTTTTCCATATTTAAGAGTCTCTTACGTTTTGTCCCCCTGCCTGTTTTTTATATTATTTTTGCTTCCCTTCCCTTGTGTTCATCTGTTTTATATCTTAAAGTCCTCATATGAGGGAAGTCATATGATATTTGTCTTTCTCTGACTAATTTCACTTAGCATAATACCCTCTAGTCCCATCCAAGATTTCATTCTTTTTGATTGATGAGTAATACTCCATTGTATATATAGAAACCACATCTTCTTTATCCATTCATCCATTGATGGACATTTGGGCTCTTTCCATACTTTGGCTATTGTTGATAGTGCTGCTATAAACATGGGGGTGCACATGTCCCTTTGAAACAGCACACCTGTATCCCTTGGATAAATGCCTAGTAGTGCATTTGCTGGGTCCTAGGGTAGTTCTATTTTTAGTTTTTTGGAGGAACCTCCATAATGTTTTCCAGAGAGACTGCACCAGCTTGCATTCCCACCAACAATGCAAAAGAGATCCTCTTTCTCTGCATCCTCGCCAACATCTGTTGTTGCCTGAGTTGTTAGTGTTAGCCATTCTGACAGGTGTAAGGTGGTATCCCATTGTGGTTTGGATTTGTATTTCCCTGATGATGAGTGAGGTTGAGCATTTTTCCTGTGTCGGTTGGTCATCTGGATGTCTTCTTTAGAGAAGTGTCTATTCATGTCTTTTGCCCATTTCTTCATTGGATGATTTGTGTTTTGGGTGTTGAGTTTGATAAGTTCTTTATAGATTTTGGATACTAGCCCTTTATCTGATATGTCATTTGCAAATATCTTCTCCCATTCTGTCGGTTGCCTTTTAGTTTTGCTGATTGTTTCCTTTGCTGTGCAAAAGCTTTTTATTTTGATGAGGTCCCAGTAGTTCATTTTTGCTTTTGTTTCCCTTGCCTCCGGAGATGTGTTGAGTAAGAAGTTGCTGCGGCCAAGATCAAAGAGGTTTTTGCCTGCTTTCTCCTTGAGGATTTTGATGGCTTCCTGTCTCACACTTAGGTCTTTCATCTATTTTGAGTTTATTTTTGTGTCTGGTGTAAGAAAGTGGTCCAGGTTCATTTTTCTGCATGTTGCTGTCCAGTTTTCCCAGCACCACTTGCTGAAGAGACTGTCTTTATTCCATCGGATGTTCTTTCCTGCTTTGTCAAAGATTAGTTGGCCATACGTTTGTGGGTCCATTTCTGGGTTCTCTACTCTGTTCCATTGATTGAGTGTCTGTTTTTGTGCCAGTACCATAGTCTTGATGATTACAGCTTTGTGATACAGCTTGAAGTCCCTGTCCCTAGATAGTTTCTAATTTCCCTTGTGATTTCTTCTCTCAACCACTTGTACTTTCATAGTTTTGTGAATTTTCCAGTTCTCCTTCTGTTATTGATTTCTACTTCATACTGTTGTGGTCAGAGAAGATACTTTGTATGTTATCTGTCTTTTGAAATCGAATAAGACTTCATTGGTGGTCTAACATGTAGTGTATTCTGGGGAATGTGCTAAGAACACATGAGCAGAAGGTGTGTGCTGTTTCTGGGTGGAGGGTTCAGTATACGTGTCTTAGATCTAGTTGGTTTGTTAAGTCTTGTTTGTCCTCACTGGTCTTCTGTCTGGTTGTTCTGTCCATTCTTAAGAGTTCAGTATTGAATCTCCAGCTGTTGCAGAATGATCCATTTCTCCATTCCATTCCATGAACATGGTATAGCTCACTATTTCTGAAAGCCTTATTTGATTTTTTTCATCAAAATCTTGTAGTTTTCAATACACAGATCCTACACCTATTTTGTTAGGTTGATATGTAAGTATTCCATTTTGGGGGAGCTGTTGTAATAGCTACTGTTTTTTTTTTTTTATTTCAGTATCCAGGTTTTCATTGCTTGTTTTTAGAAATATGATTGATTTTATTAAACTGACCTTGAATTGGCCTTGCTAAATTCACTTTTAAGTTTGAGGACATACGAATCTAAATCCAGTGTGTTGCTGAGGCACAGCCTTCAGTGTGCACACATATCAGTGTGGGGTTCCTACAAGCAGAACCAGATGTGTGTTGTGGTGAGGTTATCAGTGGGCCAGCCAGCCTGGTACTACAGCCCTCAGATATTCTCGTTTGTGGAAGACTGTCATGTGGTGGTGTCACAGAGGCCCACAGTGTAGGGATGCAGGGGTGTGGGGCACCCACAAGTGGGCACACTTGTCCTGAAGACCGTCTGTGCCCCAGGATGGCCCTTATGGGCTCATGGCATCTGTGAGCCCCTGGTGGGTGGGACACTAGTGGGCAGGGGAGCATCGAGTCAGGACAGGCATGGCCGTGGTTCTTTCACTGCATCCACGCTGGTCCCCATGCAGTAGTAGCATCCCACTAGGGAAGGCCATGCTCTATTGGGCAGGTGTGCCCAGGAGTGACGCCCAAGTTCTGCTGTCTGCACATGTGACTCTTGGTTCCGGGTTACTCTCCCTGTGCCCCTTGAGGCTGTGGTGGTCTCAGTCCTGCTTCTGCTGGGCCACTGGGCCCACCCCTCCCAGAAGGACAGGGAGAGCTGGCTCATATCATGGGTCTTACCTCCCCCAGCCTTGCTGGTCACTGGCCTGAGCTCCCCATCTCCATCTGGGGCTGTGACCAGTGGGGTGATGGGAACCCCATATCCCTGAGAGACAGTCCTCAGGATTGGGTTTAAGATGGCTTGCTATCCCCAGGACACTGGTGGTTTGTGGCAGCGGAGGCTTGTGTCTGAGCACCCAGCTGAGGGCGTGACGACAGTCAGAGACCCTGGCCGAGACCTCTGTCCTGCAGCAGCGGTGGGTGACATGGGGTGGCCACCCTCCTCTCCCGGGGGCCCCTGGCGGTGATGGGCAGTTCTAGTGGACACTTCTTGCCCCCTGGGTCCTGGAGTTAAGGGGTCCTCTCATTAAGCTGGCCTCCACTTAGTACCATTTCCTGGCCCTTCACATCCTGCTCTCTGGCTGTAGGTGCAGGAAGGACCCTCGGGGATCCGGGATGTCAGTGGGATTGGATTCCGACGGCGTGGGCGGGCCACACGCAGGAGGTACAGGAACGAGGCTGGCCAGTTCATCTCCATGGTGACCTTCTTTGAGGTGATGTCCAGAAGGAGGGGCTCCATACTGGTATTGACCACTGTGGGGAGGGCTGGGCGGGCTGGGTGGTGCTGTGCTCCCCTGTGCCGGGCCAGGTGCTGCCAGCTTGAGGACTGGGTCCTGGAGGCTTCTCTCTGTACTGCCTGCCCACCAAACCCCAGGCCCACCAGGGCCCTGCAGGCCAGCGCACTTCCACTGTTGGTCTTTGGAGGTGGTGTCCTCTTCTGTGTCCACAGATGGGGTGTTCCTTCCCTCCCCCATCCTCGGACATAGCATCCCCTCCCTCGTCCTTGGACACGGCGACCCCTCCCCCAACCACGGACATGGAGTACCCTCCCCCAACCATGGACACGGTGTCCTCTCCCCCATCCTCGGACACAGCATCATCCCTGACCATGCACACGGAGTCCCCTCCCTGACCATGGACACGGCGTCCCCTCCCCATGCTTGGACACGGTGTCCCCTCCCCCAACCATGGATATGGCATCCTATCCCCTGACCTTGGACACAGTGTCCCCACCCCCTGACCGTCCTCAGACACCACGACTCCTGCTCCCCTCTTCAGGCTCAGTGTCCCCTCGCTGCTCCCTGGCATCGATGCCCCTGCCTGGGGGTCTGAGGAAACCCTCCCTGCTCCCTGGCATTGATCCCCCCACCTGGGGGTCTGGGGTCGCTCCTGCACCCTCCGTTCCAGGTGCCTGAAGCCCCCCTCCCCGCCCAGGGTCTCAGGTGAACATGGACCCCTTGCAGCAGGTACAGGACAGGCCATGAGGAGCTGAGAGCTATTTGGTGTGAAAGTGTGAGCACATGGTGACAGGTGGGCACCCCCAGGGGGTGTGGCCAGTTGTCTCCTGAATGTCCTTCACAGCTGTGTGCTCCCGATGGTCCAGCGTTCCTGCCCAGGGCCACCACGGTGCGCCCCTGCGTCCCCGGGGGGGGGGGGGCTACACCCTCCTCACCTGCCCGGGACACAGGATGTGCGGTGCAGCCCGTCAAATCCCACTCTTCGGTTTCAGGCACAGGGAGCAACCTCGGGGGCCCAGGATGCCCGTGGGCAGGGCACCTGCCGGCGAGGGCGGCCCCCGCGGAAGTACCGCAAGAGGAAAGTGGCCATCACCGCAGAGGTGACCCTGTTTGAGATGGTTGCCCTGGGGAAGAACTCTGTGCAGGTACCACCCACCGCAGGGGACGTGGGCTGGACGCGGGTGCGACACACGCTGCTGGGGCCATGAGGGGCTGAGTGTCCCCACAGGGTCAGGACAGCACCGGCCACAGCTCTGTGCTGCCCTGTGTGCCCAGCTGACAGGTGTGCCGGCCACATATGCCCATCACACGTGTTCACTGCCGCCTGTCACACACCAGATCACACACACACGTGCTCACCGCCGCCTAGCACACACCTGATGACACACACACGTGTTCACCGCTGCCTGTCACACACCTGATGACACACACATCTGCTCACCACCCGTCACACGCCTAATCACATACACACGTGCTCACCGCTGCCTGTCACACACCTGATGACACACACATGTGCTCACCGCCACCCATCACATGCCTAATCACATACACACGTGCTCACCGCTGCCCGTCACGCACCTGATGACACACATATGTGCTCACCACCCATCACACACCTAATCACATACACACGTGCTCACCGCTGCCTATCACACACCTGATGACACACACACATGCTCACCACCACCTGTCACACACCTGATGACACACACATGTGCTCACTGCCACCTGTCACACGCCTAATCACATACACACGTGCTCACCGCCACTTGTCACACACCTGATGACACACAGATGTGTTCACCACCACTTGTCACACACCTGATCATACACATGGTCACTGTTGCCTGTCACACACCTGATGACACACACATGTGCTCACTGCCGCTTATCACATGTGCTCACCGCCACCCTTCACACACCTGATCACACACACAGACGTGCTCACCACCTCCCGTCACACGCCTGATCACACACATGCTCACCACTGCCCGTCACACGCCTGATGACACACACATGTGTTCATCACCGTCTGTCACACATCTGAGCACACACACGTGCTCACTGCCACCCTTCACACACCTGATCACACACACACGTGCTCACCACCGCCCATCATATGCCTGATCACACACACGTGCTCATTGCCATCCTTCACACGCCTGATGACACACACATGTGCTCACCACTGCCTGTCACATGCCTGATCACATACACACATGCTCACCGCCACCCGTCACATGCCTGATCACACACACACATGCTCACCTCCACCTGTCACATGCCTGATGACACACACGTGCTCACTGCTGCCCGTCACATACCTGATCAGACACACATGCTCACCGTCACCCGTCACACACCTGATCACACATGTGCTCACCGCCGCCTGTCACACGTGTTCATCACCACCTGTCACATGCCTAATCACACGTACACACCGCCACTGTTCACACACCTCATCACACACATGTGCTCACTGCCGCCCGTCACACGCCTGATCACACACACGTGCTCACTGCCACCTGTCACACATTTGATCACCCACACACGTGCTCACCGCCACCCATAACACGCCTGAACAGACACACATGCTCAACGCCGCCCGTCACACACCTTATCACACACACATGTGCTCACTGTCACCTGTCACACACCTGATCACACACATGCTCACCGCCACCCATCACACGTGCTCACCACCACCCTTCACATACCTGATCACACACACACGTGCTCACCACCGCCCATCACACGCCTCATCACACACACGTGCTTACCACTGCCCGTCACACACGTGATCACACACATGCTCTCACTGCCGCCTGTAACATGCTTGATCACACACACACGTCCTCACAGCTTCCCATCACACGCCTGACCACACACACACATGCGCGCCGCTGCCTGTCACACCTGACCACACACACACATGCACGCCGCTGCCTGTCACACACCTGATCACACACACACCTGCTCATCACTGCCCATCACACACCTGATCACACACACGTGCTCACTGCCGCCCGTCACACGCCTGATCACACACACGTGCTCACTGCTACCTGTTACATGCCTGATCACACACACATGTGCTCACAGCTGCCCTGCCAACTGTCACATGCCTGATCACACACATGCGTGCTCACCACTGCCCATCACACGCCTGATCACACACACGTGCTCACCACTGCCCATCACATGCCTGATCACACACACATGCTCACTGCTACCTGTTACATGCCTGATCACACACTCATGTGCTCACCATTGCCCATCACATGCCTGATCACACACACATGCTCACTGCTGCCCCTCACACGCCTGATCACACACACGTGCTCACCGCTGCCCATCACATGCCTGATCATACACTTGTGCTCACTGCTGCCCTTAACATGCCTGATCACACACACATGTGCTCACAGCTGCCCTGCCAACTGTCACATGCCTGATCACACACACGCGTGCTCACCACTGCCCATCACATGCCTGATCACACACACATGCTCACCACCGCCCGTCACATGCCTGATCACACACACGTGCTCACTGCTACCTGTTACATGCCTGATCGCACACTCATGTGCTCACCACTGCCCATCACATGCCTGATCACAAACACATGTGCTCACTGCCGCCCATCACACACCTGATCACATACACGTGCTCACTGCCGCCCGTCACGCCTGATCACACACTTGTGCTCGCTGCCACCCTTAACATGCCTGATCTCACACACACATGCTCACTGCTACCCGTCACACACTTAATCACACACACGTGCTCACTACCGCCTATCACACGCCTGATCACACACACGTGCTCACTGCCACCTGTCACACGCTTGATCACACACACATATGCTCACTGCTGCCCTTTGCATGCCTAATCACACACATGTGCACACCACTGCCCATCACACATGCCTGTCTCACATGCTCACCACCGCCCATCACACACTTAATCACCCACACGTGCTCACCACCACCTGTCACATGCCTGATCACATACACACATGCTCACCACTGCCCATCACACGCCTGATCACACACACGTGCTCACCACTGCCCATCACATGCCTGATCACACACACGTGCTCACTGCTACCTGTTACATGCCTGATCACACACTCATGTGTTCACCACTGCCCATCACATGCCTGATCACACACACATGCTCACTGCTGCCCCTCACACGCCTGATCACACACACGTGCTCACTGCTGCCCATCACATGCCTGATCATACACTTGTGCTCACTGCTGCCCTTAACATGCCTGATCACACACACATGTGCTCACAGCTGCCCTGCCAACTGTCACATGCCTGATCACACACACGCGTGCTCACTACCGCCCATCACACACCTGATCACACACACATGCTCACTACCGCCCGTCACAGGCCTGATCGCACACACACGTGCTCACTGCCGCCCGTCACGCCTGATCACACACACGTGGTCATTGCTGGCCCATCACACACACACCATCACACCTGTGTCCTCACTGCTGGCCTGTCACATGTGCGTCATCACACATGTGCTCACCTGTGCTGCTGCCCCTGCAGACGGCCGTCGAGGAGTGGGTCCAGTCTTACAAGGAGGACAGGGAGCTGGCCCTGCTGGACCTCATCAGCTTCTTCGTCCAGTGCTGTGGCTGTGAAGGTGAGCCATGCTCCTGGCAGTCCTGGGCCTCTCTCTCACGTGCCGGCTGGGCCTCACCGTCCTGGCCACCTGTGGTCCTAAGACACTGGGCGGGCTGGGGCCTCCTCCAGAGGCTGGTTTGGGGAGGAGATCTTGGTTTTTTGGGGAGCAGCGAGGCCGGATTACTCCTGTGGCCTTGCCGTGGCCTCTGAGGGATGAGGTGTCGTGGCCCCGCCCACCTCCCACGCCCTCCCAGGAGAAGGAGGAGGAGTGGTGCAAACCGCGTTTCCATGTTGAGTGTGCTTCTTTCTCTCCCAGGGATGGTGACGGCCGAGCTGTACCAGACCAACCAAGGCAACAGTGTGGTTCACAAGATGACCGAGAAGTTTGACCAGGTGAGGCGGGCTCTGTGCCCTCTGTGAGCCCAGGGCCTGGGGTCACAGGGTCTTCCCCGCTGCCCCGTGTCCCCCAAGCCCGTGGGTTCGCCATCAGGCTTGCAGGCTGAAGCAGCCCAGGTGTCACGATGGCACAGGTGGACGCCATCCGCCCTCACGTCCCTGGGAGAAGCGGCCCTTCTTCCACTGGGGAGGCCACGATTCTCTATAAAGGAAAACTTGACCTTTAGTTACTATTGGAGATTCCATTGTGTACGTGGAAAGTACCGTTATAAAACGGTAACCACGTGGCCATCGTCCAGATGAAGAGAGAGCGTGGCCAGTACGTGCCCAGACGTGCCCTGCCCCCGTCCTGACCTCCTCCCCACCGGGACGTAACCATGCCCCGAACTTGGTGCCCAGAACATGCCATGGCATATCCGTCCCACGTGGGCATCTGTAGATGATGTCACCTGGCTCTGCCTGGCGCCCAGGTCTCTGCACGGGAGACACGCTTGGCAGAATGATTCTGACCAGTGTCATCGCGTGAAGCCATCTGGTGCACGGCTGTGGAATGTTCCATCGCACGCCTATGCGTCCTTCCTGTCTCCACTCTGCCTCTGATGGCGTTCGGGTTGGTTTCGCGCTTTGTCTCCGCGTGGCTGCAAACGTCTGTTGTCCGTGTGTCCTGCTGTGCGTCTTCACGTGTTTCTGTAGCTTAGGCCTGTGCATGCACACGTTTTCCTGTGCGCGGTGGCACCAACGTGTATTCCCAAGCAGGAGCCTCTGCCTGTGTGTGAGACGTCGCCTTGGTCCTGTTCCCTGCCAGCCAGTGCGTGATGCGATGTGGTTAGGTTTTGCTAGTCTGGTAGGTGCGCACATGGTACTTCTGGTTTCGGTTTCCTGGATTATCAGTGAGGCTGACCACCTTCTTGCATTCGAGCACTATTCTCGTTTAAAATGGTTTCTTAAGACATTTTTTGATGTTTATTTATTTTTGAGAGAGACAGAGACAGAGTGTGAACAGGGGAGGGGCAGAGAGAGAGGGAGACACAGAATGTGAAGCAGGCTCCAGGCTCCGAGGTGTCCACACAGAGCCTGACGCGGGGCTCCGACTCACGAACTGTGAGATCATGACCTGAGCCGAAGTCATGCGCTCAACCAACCGAGCCACCCAGGTGCCCAAAAAGGTTTTTTAAATTGTGGTAAAATACATAAAATATGAAATGCGTCACCTTAATCCCTTTTAGGTACACACCTCAGTGGCACTGAGCACATTCACGTTGCTGTGCAACCATCTGCACCATCATCTCCAGAACTTTCCATCTCCTCAAACTGAAGCTGTGTCCCCATGAACCACTGACTGCCCGTCCCCGTCCCCAGCCCCTGGCCCCACCATTTACTCTCTGTCTCTGTGGATGTGGCTCCTCTAGGGACCCCATGTATGTGCAATCACACACGATTTGCCCTTCTGTGTGGCTTATGTCACTGAGCATCATGTCCCCAAGGTCCGTCCACGTATTGGCAGGTACAAAACGTCCTTCCTTATTTTCAAGGCCGAGGCACATTCCACTCTGTCGTGGACTACACTTCACTGATTGACTCATCCATTTAGGGACAGATGTAATATCTACATTAATTTGTCACACCTTAAAATATTCATGAAGTGTTTTCAGAAGTGCTGTGCATCAAGTCAGTGAACATTAAATTTTTTCTTTAACGTTTTGTTTTAAAAAGTCAAACCTAAGAAAAAGGGGAGAATACATGAATTTCGCCCGCGTTTAGCAATTCACGCCCCGCCACGTTCACTTTATGCCCCATGCATGTGCTGCTACATGTGCATGCATGTGTGCTGTGCACGTGAGTCAGCGAGTGCACATGCATGTGTGCATGTGTGAGTGTGTTACTGCATGCATGTGTGTGCAGGTACACACGTGTGCACAGTGTACATGTGAGCGAGCGAATGCACACGTCTGTGTGCATGTGTGTTACTGCCTGTATTCTCATATTCACGCCCTGCCACGTTCACTTTATGCCCCATGCGTGTGCTGCTACATGTTCATGCATGTGCACTGTGCACGTGAGCGAGCGAATGTACATGTATGTGTGTGCATGTGAGCGTGTTGCTACATGTGTCTGCATACAGATACACATGTGCACTGTGCATGTGAGCAAGAGAATGCACATGTGTGTGCAGATACACATGTGTGTGCACTGTACGCAAGTGAGAAAATGCACATGTATGTGTGCTTATGTGAATGTGTTACTGCATGCGTGAGTGAGCAGGCACACACGTGTGTGCACTGTGCACGCAAGTGAGCAAATGCACATGTATGTGTGCATGTGTGAATGTGTTACTGCACGTATGCGTGCATGGGTACACACGTGTGTGCACTGTGCACGTGAGCGAATGCACATGTATGTACACATGAGTGTGTCACTGCATGTGCGTGTGCACGCGCGTGCACTGTACACGCAAGTGAGCAAATGCACATACATGTATGCATGTGTTACTGCATGCGTGTGCGTGCAGGTACACACGCGTGTGCACTGTGCATGTGAGTGAGCGAATGCGTGTGTGTGTTTGTGTGTTGCTGCGTGTGTCTGCCGGAACCACTCCCAAGATGGCTACTCGGATTGGGTCTGCTTCCTCAGAGGGTCCACGTCGCCAGGTCGGGCCCTGTTCACCCTCCCCCATGTCAGAAGCGCCAGTGGGGGCTTTTCCAGCCCCCCAGCCTGGCACCCTCATGGGACGCCCAGCACTTTCCACAGCAGGCCCCTGGAAGTGTCCATAGGGCAATGCCGCGGGGTGCAGGGCCCCCCGTGGGCACGGTGACAGGCACGGCCACAGGAGGAGCCTCATGGAGACGTGGGCGTGAGAAGCTCGAACACTCCCAGGTTCTCTGTTGAGAACGGCCTGTGTGCCGTGACCTCTCCCCGTCCCGGCCTCCAGAGCAGACACAAGGCATGCCCTGCGTGTCAGACCCGTGGACACACAGTGGCTGAGCGCCACAGAAGCAGTCTGTCACCACCTGTCCCGAGGACAGTGACACGAAGCTAGGTGCGGAGCCCCCTCGCGGAGGCGGGGCGTGCCTGCTCTGGGCTGCCCGAGCATCCCACCCGCGCGGGCCGGCCCCCGGGGTAGGTGGACGCCAGCCCCCAGTGCCCTGTGCTGCGCAGGCTGGTCCCTGCCGGGGCTCCCCCGGGTGCCCGGGGCTTGTGGCAGCTGGGGACGCTTCACCTCACAGCCACCTGTCCTCTGTCCATTCAGGAGACCGGGCTGTACTACAAGAAGTTTCTGGCGTACCCCTGGATCCTGACCATCATGTGGCCGGAGAAACTGGTAAAGCTTTCGTCTCACGTTTGGCGGCGCTTGAAGATGGGGGGTTTGTGTGCAGCTCCCCGGCGAGCCCCAAGTCGGTTGGGCGTCCGCGTGGCTCCCGACTTCTTTCCGCACGCAGGGTGGGCTCCCTGGGTGCACGCGAGGGTCCACGTGCATGGGTCCCGGGGGACCGTGGGCCTAGCGCACAGAGTCCTGCTGACACTGACCCTGTGTCCTGACTGGCGAGCGGGGGCTCCGCCTGACCTGACCCTGTCCTGTCCACACTGGATCCTCCTGAGCATCTGAGTCTTGTCCACGAGGGGGCGTTACCTGAGGGTGCTCAGTCTACACTCACACCCGACCGCGTTCTGCTTCAGATGAGAACGTTTAAGCCAGGCTGTGTCTGGTGTGATGGACGCCTAGACCTGACATGTTCTGCAGAAGTGACCTCACTTAGCGAGTTCCGTCTACACCGCGACATCTAGCCCTGAGTCTGTTCTGTCTACACTGTCATGTAGATTGGTGTTCTGTCTACAGGGGATTTTTTAAAGTTTATTTACTTTGAGAGAGGGAGAGCGTGTGAGCGGAGGAGGGGCAGAGGGAGAGAGAATCCCAAGCACCTGCAGGGGTTCAACCTCACAACAAACGACCCTGAGATCATGACCTGAGCCAAAACTGAGTTGGACGCTTGACCAGTTGAGCCACCCAGGTGCCCCTACACAGGACATTACAACCTCACTGTGTTCTGTCTACACTGTGACACTTAGACCTGATAGTGTTCTGTCTACACTGGGACATTTGGGCTTGACTGTGTTCTGTTTACACTGGGACATTTATTTACACCTGACTGTGTTCTGTCTACCCTGGGACATTGAGAACTGACTGTGTGCTCTACACTGGGACCTTTAGACGTGGCTGTGTTCCATCTACATGGGACATTTAGGCCTGACCATTGTCTGTCTACACTGGCACATTGGGGCCTGACTGTGTTTCATCTACACTGTGTCATGGAGACCTGACCGTGTTCCGTCTACACTGGCATATTTAGACCTGACTGCCTTCTGTCTATACTGTATCATGGAGACCTGACCGTGTTCCGTCTACATTGTATCATGGAGACCTGACCGTGTTCCGTCTACACTGGCATATTTAGAACTGACTGCCTTCTGTGTACTCTGTGCTTTAGTGTCTGGACACCACTGCGTTGGTCACAGTTGGAATGACCCGACCAGTAAGTGTCCCTGTAGACACGAGCATCGGGGTGGCTGAACAGGGAGGTGTAGGGGGCACCGTGTGGCCGGCCTGTCGCCCCTCGGCTTCAGGTGCCCCTGCGGAAGACGCGCCTGGGGTTCCTCATGTGGTTAATTCCCCACCATCCCATGTGTGCAGACAGGTAACGTGTGTTACTGTGCTCAGCGGTGAGCACGTGGGGACGTGCGCTCTCAAAGTGCACCGAGTTTGGGGACTGAGGACCCACCTCACAGACCCGGTTAGTGACCTGGCCTGGCCTCGGTGTGGACACGTTTATTACCCTGTTAGAGATGTGCCCCAGCCTCCGTACTGGGGAGTGGCACGGGAGCCCCCCTGGCATCAGGTGTTCTGACGCTGGGGTCTGCGGTCGAGGCTGGCTCGAGTGAACGACTGTGCTGTGCACCCCAGTGTGACCCCCGATCCCTGGCAGGGCACCCCTCCCCCTCACAGCCGAGTGAATGGTGGGGGGCGCTCAGCCAGTTGGGGGGGAGTGGAGGAAGCCAGGCTGTGGGGCAGGGCGGAGGGAGTGCTGTGAGGAGAGGCGGTTTGCATGGAGCGCTGGGCAGAGGCGCGAGGCGCCGGGTCCCAGCATGGAGAACGAGGAGGAGGGTTGAGTGCAAAGTGCACTGGGGAAGGCTGGACGACGCAGCGCACGGCGGCCCTAGCATGTGGGACGCTGTGCGCATAGGACCGGCGCGCGGACAAGAAAGGGTCCTACGCGACATGGGGCGGTCCCTGCGCACGGAGGGGGCGGTCCCTGCGCACCGAGGGGGCGGTCCCTGCGCACCGAGGGGGCGGTCCCTGCGCACGGAGGGGGCGGTCCCTGCGCACCGAGGGGGCGGTCCCTGCGCACGGAGGGGGCGGTCCCTGCGCACCGAGGGGGCGGTCCCTGCGCACCGAGGGGGCGGTCCCTGCGCACGGAGGGGGCGGTCTCTGCGCACCGAGGGGGCGGTCCCTGCGCACGGAGGGGGCGGTCCCTGCGCACGGAGGGGCGGTCCCTGCGCACGGAGGTGTGAATGAGAGCAAGGCCGGAAGCTGTGACCACGTCCCCGCCCACACCCAGCAGAGGTGTGGATGCGTTGCCCCAGGGTGAAGGCTGCCGTGGGGGACCGCGTGGGGAGGGTGTGTGCACGAGGGGCACAGTGTCGGGGCAGTCCCTGGTCCATCCCCAGCCCCTCGAGCTCTGGGGCCGGGCACCGCTCTGCACCGGCCTGCTGGGTTCTGGCCACAGCCTTGACGTCCCTTCAGGGTCCACCTTCCCTTGGGGTCTCGTGGAGCCTGTGCAGATAATTTAGACAAATTCGTACAACACGAGAAAGGCGAGGCTAGGGGCGGGGCGTCCTGAGGACCCCCCCTTCCTAGTGGAGGGAGGCGGGGGGGGGGGGCAGGCGGTCCCGAGGCCCTGATTGCCCGCAGGCGGAAGGACCATGGCCGTAGGCTGATTGGCTCCGGGTAGTGTGCCGCCCACGTCTGGGAGCGCACCTGCAGTGTCTTCCTGAGGAGACGTCTCCCTGGTCCGGCCGCGTCTCCCGCAGGGTCGGGGACCGGCCGCCTCCTTCAGCCCCCCGTTTCGGGGGGTGCGTGTGGCCTCAGCGCGAGCAGGGTTGGGCTGAGTCCCCCGTGAGGGCCGAGGGAGTAGCTCTCAGGTCGGCACTCCCTGTTTGCAACACCTGAAATCGGCCGGAAGCGGAAGCAGAGCGGAGAGCGGGAGGGCCGGCTTCTCTGGGACACGCGTTGGGAGAGGGGCCTGCACGCTTCCCTCGAGGGTCACCCGAGGTGCCACGCGTGGGGGTCCCCCCAGCACAGCCTCTTGACTTGACCACGGGGACGTGGGACAGTCCACTCAGGTGCAGGTGTGGGAGAGGTGGGGAGACCCTGGTGGCCGTGGATATGTGACCCCCCCAGGTTCTGGGTCTCAGGAAGGTGGGGTACATCTGAACCCCCGCAGGCGCAGGGTCTTGGAAAATGGGGGTCACTCTACTGAGTGTGGATATGAGTCCATGGTGCAGCACTGGGAAGTGTGCTCACCCTCAGTGTGGATGTGTGACCCCCAGGGCAGGATGTGGGAGACTTGGGGTCATCCTGTGTCAAGGTGGATGTGTGACTCCCAGGGGCAGAGTGTGGGAGACCTGGGGTCACCCTGTGTCAGGATAGGTGTGTGACCCCGAGGGGCAGGGTGTGGGAGACTTGGGGTCACCCTGTGTCAGGGTGGGTGTGCGACCCCCCAGGGGCAGGGTGTAGGAGACTTGGGGTCACCCTGTGTCAGGGTGGGCGTGTGACCCCCAGGGGCAGGGTGTGGGAGACTTGGGGTCACCCCGTGTCAGGGTGGGCGTGTGACCCCCAGGGCAGGGTGTGGGATACTTGGGGTCACCCTGTGTCAGGGTGGGCGTGTGACCCCCAGGGGCAGGGTGTGGTCACCCTGTGTCAGGGTGGATGTGTGACCCCCAGGGTAGGGTGTGGGAGACCTGGGGTCACCCCGTGTCAGGGTGGGCGTGTGACCCCCAGGGGCAGGGTGTGGGAGACTTGGGGTCACCCTGTGTCAGGGTGGGTGTGCGACCCCCCAGGGGCAGGGCGTAGGAGACTTGGGGTCACCCTGTGTCAGCGTGGGCGTGTGACCCCCAGGGGCAGGGTGTGGTCACCCTGTGTCAGGGTGGGTGTGTGACCCCCAGGGCAGGGTGTGGGAGACTTGGGGTCACCCCGTGTCAGGGTGGGCGTGTGACCCCCAGCGCAAGGTGTGGGATACTTGGGGTCACCCTGTGTCAGGGTGGGCGTGTGACCCCCAGGGGCAGGGTGTGGTCACCCTGTGTCAGGGTGGGTGTGTGACCCCCAGGGCAGGGTGTGGGAGACTTGGGGTCACCCCGTGTCAGGGTGGGCGTGTGACCCCCAAGTGCCCAGTCGGGGTGTGCTCATGTGACCTGGAGCCCCTTGTCCGCGAGCAGAGGTCTGTGTTGTGATTCTGGGACTGCCAGGACAGGCACAGCTCCTCACCCCTGTCCCTTGTTGTGTCCTTAACCAGCAAAACGACTTCTACCCCATCGTGGGCCCGGGGCCCTTCTGGAAAAGGTTCAGGGTCAACTTCTGCGAGTTCACGGAGCTGCTGGTGCAGCAGACACACTCTTCGGTGCTGTGTGACGGACACCTCATGGACACGGTCATCTGCATGCTTAGCGGCCTCACCAACTCGGCCGTGCACAGCCTGCGGCACACCAGCTCCCTGGCAGGTGGGCCGCTGCACAGGGCCGCGCGCCCGGGCTCCCGCTGACTCGGGGGCCGGGGCCGTGTGACATGGGGGCAGGGGCTGTGGGACTTGAGAGACGGGGGCAGGGGACAGAGAGGCAGAGGCCAGGGGACACAGGAGCACACCCCCGGGTTGGCCCACGGGGCACGTCCTCTCCCTCTGTCCCCATGAGAGTCCCTAGCACTGGCCCATCTGGGCATGTGCTGTCCCTCTGTCCCCATGAGAGTCCCCAGCGCTGGCCCACCCAGGCACATCCTATCCCTCTGTCCCCATGAGAGTCCCCTAGGACTGGCCCACCTGGGCACGTGTTATCCCTCTGTCCCCATGAGAGTCCCCAGGGCTGGCCCCCCCAGGCACGTCCTGTCCATCTGTCCTCATGAGAGTCCCCAGCGCTGGCCCATCTGGGCACGTGCTGTCCCTCTGTCCCCATGAGAGTCCCCTAGGACTGGCCCACCCAGGCACGTCCTGTCCCTCTGTCCTCATGAGAGTCCCCAGCACTGGCCCACCCAGGCACGTCCTGTCCCTCTGTCCCCATGAGAGTCCCCAGCACTGGCCCACCCAGGCACATCCTGTCCGTCTGTCCTCACGAGAGTCCCCAGCGCTGGCCCATCTGGGCACGTGCTGTCCCTCTGTCCCCATGAGAGTCCCCTAGGACTGGCCCACCTGGGCACGTGTTATCCCTCTGTCCCCATGAGAGTCCCCAGGGTTGCCCCCCCCAGGCACATCCTCCGTCTGTCCTCACGAGAGTCCCCAGCGCTGGCCCATCTGGGCACGTGCTGTCCCTCTGTCCCCATGAGAGTCCCCTAGGACTGGCCCACCTGGGCACGTGTTATCCCTCTGTCCCCATGAGAGTCCCCAGGGCTGGCCCCCCCAGGCACGTCCTGTCCGTCTGTCCTCATGAGAGTCCCCAGCGCTGGCCCATCTGGGCACGTGCTGTCCCTCTGTCCCCATGTGAGTCCCCCGGGCTGACCCACCTGGGCATGTCCTGTCCCTCTGTCCCCACGAGAGTCCCCAGGACTGGCCCACCCAGGTATGTCCTGTCCCTCTGTCTCCACGAGAGTGCCCAGGGCTGGCCCATCTGGGCATGTCCTGTCCCTCTGTCCTCATGAGAGTCCCCAGCGCTGGCCCACCCAGGGACATCCTATCCCTCTGTCCCCATGAGAGTCCCCTAGGACTGGCCCACCCGGGCATGTCCTGTCCCTCTGTCCCCATGAGAGTCCCCAGCGCTGGCCCATCTGGGCATGTGCTGTCCCTCTGTCCCCATGAGAGTCCCCAGCGCTGGCCCATCTGGGCATGTGCTGTTCCTCAGTCCCCACGAAAGTCCCCCAGGACTGATCCACCTGGGCATGTCCTGTCCCCTCTGTCTCCACGAGAGTCCCCAGTGCTGGCCCATCTAGGCACGTGCTGTCCCTCTGTCCCCACGAGAGTCTCCAGCGCTGGCCCATCTGGGCACGTGCTGTCCCTCTGTCCCCATGTGAGTCCCCTGGGCTGACCCACCTGGGCATGTCCTGTCCCTCTGTCCCCCCGAGAGTCCCCCAGGACTGGCCCACCCAGGTATGTCCTCTCCCTCTGTCTCCATGAGAGTCCCCAGCGCTGGCCCACCCAGGCACGTCCTATCCCTCTGTCCCCACGAGAGTCCCCTAGGACTGGCCCACCCAGGCATGTCCTCTCCCTCTGTCCCCATGAGAGTCCCCAGGACTGGCCCACCCGGGCACGTGCTGTCCCTCTGTCCCCATGAGAGTCCCCAGTGCTGGCCCATCTAGGCATGTGCTGTCCCTCTGTCCCCACGAGAGTCTCCAGCGCTGGCCCATCTGGGCACGTGCTGTCCCTCTGTCCCCATGTGAGTCCCCTGGGCTGACCCACCTGGGCATGTCCTGTCCCTCTGTCCCCCCGAGAGTCCCCCAGGACTGGCCCACCCAGGTATGTCCTCTCCCTCTGTCTCCATGAGAGTCCCCAGCGCTGGCCCACCCAGGCACGTCCTATCCCTCTGTCCCCATGAGAGTCCCCTAGGACTGGCCCACCCAGGCATGTCCTCTCCCTCTGTCCCCATGAGAGTCCCCCAGGACTGGCCCACCCGGGCACGTGCTGTCCCTCTGTCTCCACGAGAGTCCCCAGGGCTGGCCCATCTGGGCATGTGCTGTCCCTCTGTCCCCATGAGAGTCCCCTAGGACTGGCCCACCCAGGCACGTCCTGTCCCTCTGTCCTCATGAGAGTCCCCAGCGCTGGCCCATCTGGGCACGTCCTCTCCCTCTGTCCCCATGGGAGTCCCCAGCGCTGGCCCATCTGGGCATGTGCTGTCCCTCTGTCCCATGAGAGTCCCCCAGGACTGGCCCACCTGGGCATGTGCTGTCCCTCAGTCCCCACGAGAGTCCCCAGTGCTGGCCTACCTGGGCACGTGCTGTCCCTCTGTCCCCATGAGAGTCCCCCTAGGACTGGCCCACCCAGGCACGTCCTGTCCCTCTGTCCTCATGAGAGTCCCCAGGGCTGGCCCATCTGGGCATGTGCTGTCTCTCTGTCCCCATGAGAGTCCCCCAGGACTGGCCCACCTGGGCACGTGCTGTGCCTCAGTCCCCACGAGAGTTCCCAGGGCTGCCTCACCCAGGCACGTCCTGTCCCTCTGGCCCCACGAGGGTCCCCAGGGCTGGCCCACATGGGTATGTGGTGTTCCTGTGTCTGCTGGCCTTGTGTGCCCTCCGAGGCATGCTGAGTCATGGTTGAGTCGTGCTGGCTGTGGGCTACTGATGTGATCTTGCAGCTGGGTAGGACGTGGGGTGTGTCCGTGCCCGGGGACCCGGACATGTTTTGGGTCAGTGTGCACGGCTGCTGTTTGGGGGTGACCCTCTGCACACTTGTGACCCAGCAAGGGCAGTACGGGACATCTTCTCCAGCGCCGCCTCCCCAGGCCCTGTCTTAGTACTGCTGCGAATGGTCACTCCTGTGGGAGGTGAGCTGGGCTCCGGGGTCACAGATCCGTGGACACGGCCCCGGGGTCACAGCCCTGCTCTGTTTGGCAGCCATGAAGCTGCTGACAGCGCTGGCCAGCGTGAACCAGGGCATCTGCACGAACAGGCGCAGGTCCCAGCGGCTGTGCGAGGTGGAGAACATCGCCAAACTCAAGGGCAAACACAAGTACTGCATGGAAGTACTGGACCAGCGCAGACAGCAGGTGCAGGGGGCGGGGCCGCCATGTGGGGGCGGGGCCAGCAGCAGACGCCAGGAGTGGGGGCGGGGCCACGGAAGGAGGGCGGGGCCAGCAGAAGACGCCAGCGGCGGGGGTCGGGGCCACCTAGGAGGGGGGCACACAGGTGTGAGGACGTCACTGTGTGCAGGTAGGGGACCCAGGTGTGAGGATGTCACCGTGCTGGGAGGGAGGGGACCCAGGTGTGAGGATGTGCCTGTGTGCGGGGGGGGGGGGGGGGGGGGGGGGGGAGGGCACCCAGGTGTGAGGGCCTCGCCGGGTGCAGGGGGCAGTGAGGAAGGGAGGCAGGCGTGTGCCCGGGGTCTGGGGCTGGGCCGGGTTGATCCCCAACCTCTGTGGTTTCCGCCTCCGCCCTTGGGGCGTCCGTGCGGCCGCATGTGGTCCCCTAGGCGTGTGAGCATCGTCCTGGGTTGGGGTCTCTATAATAGGGCAGCGAGCGGGGGTGCAGAAACCATAGCGGTGACCCCAGCCCCTTCCACGTCCCGGTTCCGGGTTCCAGCTGGCCGCCCGTGGGGGGGAGTGTGCCCTGGCTCCCCGGGGACACGCAGGTGAACCCCCATCCCCTGTCACGGCTCAGTGACATGTCTGTCTCTCGATATCATTTGTGGGCTTGACACCTATGGATTCTTTTACGCACAAACCGCGTTCACTTGCGTCACGTGTGAGGCCCGTGTGTCCCTCCGACCTCTGCGCCCCCGCAGTCTTCGGTCTGCGCACCTGGGAGGTCACTTTGCTGCCCAGTGTCCACAGCCCACAGAGCACAGGAGCCCCTCCAGGAAGATAGCTGGGCATGCGTGGGGTCTCCGCCGCTGTCCCCTCCGCCAGGGCCCTGGGTCCTTCACCCGGGCCCCTGCCCCCCCACCTGTGCCCCGTGCCCCTCACCCCCTCGACCCTTCCTCCCCCCCCCACCCCTGCCCTGTGCCCCTTACCCCCTTGCCTCTGCCCCCCGATACCCCCACCTTCATTGTGTCACCCCTGCCTGTCACCCCTTGGCCCCTGCCCCCATCCCCTTCACCCTGCCACCCCTTCGCCCCTGCCCCTCACCCCTTTGCTCCTGCCCTACCCCCCCCCCCCATCACCCCTACCGCTTGGCCCCTGTCCCTTACCCCAGCCCCTCACCCCATTGTCCTCCTTCACGCTGCTTTACCACCCCCAACTCCTCAGCCTTGCCCTCAGCACTGCCCCTCACCCCTTCACCCCTCCCCTTCGTCTGTTTGTCCTCATGGGTGCCCCTTCACCCGTACCACGGACCCCTACACCTCTCCCCACTCACCCCTTCACTCCCCGCCAGCCTTCACCCCCCACCCCTCCCAGTCACCCCTTCACCCCCCCCCTTCACCACCCCCCACCCTGCCCCCATATGTGCGCATGCGTGAGGCCAGCGTGCACGGAGCCGCCCAGCGGCTCAGGCGGCAGACGGCCGGCGGGCCGGTGTGCAGTCCCAGCGGGGCAGAACCACCAGCTTAGAGGATGCTAATGCCTGGTGGGGGCGGCCCCCGCAGCGGGCGGCGTTGGGCCTGGTGGCCGCAGCTCTGCAGAGGCCCGCAGCCCGCCTCTCCTGCCTGACGCGCCCGTGCCTTCTCCCGCTCCGCCAGAGCAAGCCCGTGGCCATCGACAACATCATCTGCGCGCGTCTTTAAGAGGACGTTCGTGCCTCGCTACCGGTAAGGCTTGGCCTCGGGCCGCGCGTCTTCCCCGCCTGTCCCCGTGACCAGGCCTCGCTCAGGCCCCGCGTCGACACGCGCACCCTGCCGCGTGGCGACACGGCCTGGCCGTCCCAGTGACGCTCGGGCTTCGCTTTCGCAGCGACATCAGCTCGGACATCCGAGTGATCTGCGTGGCGGAGCTCGGATGCTGGATCAAGCTCTACCCGGACCTGTTTCCTGGACAACAACTACTTGAAGTACATCGGCTGGATGCTGTATGACAAGGTACCGCGCGCCGCCGGTCTGCCGCCTCCGCCGAGGAGGCCCCCAGGCCCGCGTTCCTGTCCGGCGGTTCCCGGAGCGAGCACGCGTGTCCTGCACGGTGTCTCATGAGCCCCGCCGTGCAGAGAAGTCTTTCCGGCAAGCTGCGATTTTGCAGCAGGGGGTCTGGGCCGCAGGGGCTCACGGGTCCCCTGGAGAAGTGGGGACGTGGCCCTGCCTCGGTCCGTCCTGCGACACAGGGTTGTGTGTCTGGGCCCCTCACTGACATTGCGGACCGGCCCAGCAGCTGCACGCGCCCACAGGACCGTGCTCGAGGTCGGCCCCACCCCCTGCCACCAGCTCTGGGTGGGGGCCACGGGCACGGTCCTCGGCCTGCCGGGCACAGGGAGCCTCAGACACGAGCCTGCTTGGGAACACCTGCTCTGGACCCTGCGCGTCCGGATCTCACCAGAACAAACGTGCCCGCCTGGCGGTCGCCGGCTGCGACTGACATTGGGCGGTTTCTGGTCCCTGGGACAGACAGAAACGAGTACAAGTCTGTTCTCCCAAATAGAGGCCTTCTTCGTGAAAAGTAAACAAGACGAAGCCCTAAGAAATGTTCGTGACCCCCGTCGTCGTTGTGTTTCCTGGTTGTGAGCCTGATGGCCTTGTCTCCCCCCAACTCCTCCCCATCCTCTTCTTGACTGCTCCTCCCTCCTCCCCTCCTCCTCCTCCTCCTCCTCACCCCTCCTCCTCCTCCTCCTCTCCCCTCCTCCTCCTCCTCTTCCCTCCTCCTCCTCCTCCTCTCCCCTCCTCCTCCTCCTCCCCCCTCCTCCTCCTCCTCCTCTCCCCTCCTCCTCCTCCTCCTCTCCCCTCCTCCTCCTCCTCTCCCCTCCTCCTCCTCCACCTCTCCCCTCCTCCTCCTCCACCTCTCCCCTCCTCCTCCTCCACCTCTCCCCTCCTCCTCCTCCACCTCTCCCCTCCTCCTCCTCCACCTCTCCCCTCCTCCTCCTCCACCTCTCCCCTCCTCCTCCTCCCCTCCTACTCCCCCTCTCCTCCTCCCTTCTCATTCCCCTTCCCTCCTCCCACATGTCCTTTCCCCCTTCGTCCCCCCACTACCTTTCCCGCTACCTCCTCCCCACCTCCTTTTCCTCCCATTCCTTCCCCTGACTCCTCCCCCTGAATCCTCCCCCTGAATCCTCCCCTCCCCCTCCCCCTCCCCTTCCTCCCCCTTCCTTCTCTCTCTCTCCTTCCTCTCCTCCCCCTCTCCCCTTCTCCCTACTTTTCGTACCCCTTCCCCCTCCTCCTCCTCCTTTCCCTCATTCTTCCCTCCTCCTCATGATTCCCCCCTCCTCCTCGTCCCCCTCCTCTTCATGACTCCTCCCCCTCTCCTTCCTCCCCCTCTCCTTCCTCCCCCTCTCCTTCCTCCCCTCCCTCCTCTCCTTCCTCCTGTCCCTTCTCCTCTCCTTCCTCCCCTCCCTCCTCCCCTTCCCCCTCCCCCCTCCTTCATCCCCCTCCTCCTCCCCTTTCATTCCTCCCTTGCCTCCTCATCCCCCTCCTCTTCCTGGCTCCTCCCCCTCTCCTCTTCCCCTCCTTCTTCCTTTCTTCCCCTCTCCTTTCTCCTCTTCTACTTTCTCCTCTCCGTCCTTCACCTCTCCTTCCTCCCCTCCCCTCTCCTTCCTCCCCTCCCCTCTCCTTCCTCCCCTCCCCTCTCCTTCCTCCCCTCCCCTCTCCTTCCTCCCCTCCCCTCTCCTTCCCCCCGTCCCCTCTCCTTCCCCCCTCCCCTCTCCTTCCCTTCCTCCTCCTCTCCTTCCTCCCTTTCGTCCTCTCCTTCCTTCTCTCTGTCCCCCTCTCCTTCCTCCTCTCCCTCCTCCTTCCTCCCCTCCCTCCCCTCTCCTTCACCCCCCTCCTCCTCCCCTGTCATTCCTCCCCTCCCTCATCCTCTCTCCTCCTCCCCTCCCTCCTCCCTCCCCTCTCCCTCCTCCTCTTTCATCCTCCTCTTTCCTCCTGACTCCTCCCCCCTCCTTCATCCCCCTCCTCTTCCTGGCTCCTCCCCTTTCTCCCCTCCTGACTTCTCCCCCTCTCCTTCCTCCTTCTCCTCTCCCCTCTTCCTCCCCCACCTCTTTCTCTCCCCTCTTCCTCCCCCACCTCCTTCCTCCCTTCCTTCTCCCCCACCTCCTTCTCCTCCCACTGAACCCTCCCACTCCTCTCCCTTCCCTTCCTCCCCTCTCCCTCCCTCCTCTCCCCCTCCCCATATCCCTCCCCCCTCCTCCTCCCCTCTCTCTTCCCTCCCTTCCTCCTCCTGATTCCGTCTCCTCCCCCTCCCCCCCTCCTTCATCCCCCTCCTCTTCCTGGCTCCTCCCCCTTCTCCCCTCCTGACTTCTCCCCCTCTCCTTCCTCCTTCTCCTCTCCCCTCTTCTTCCCCCACCTCCTTCCTCCCTTCCTTCTCCCCCACCTCCTTCTCCTCCCACTGAACCCTCCCACTCCTCCCCCTTCCCTTCCTCCCCTCTCCCTCCCTCCCCGTCCCCTCCCCATATCCCTCCCCCCTCCTCCTCCCCTCTCTGTTCCCTCCCTTCCTCCTCCTGATTCCGTCTCCTCCCCCTCCCCCGCTCTGCCCATCCCCCTCCCTCCTCCCCCTCCTCCTCCTCCTCCTCCCTCCTCCTGAGCTGGGGCTCTTGTCTCACGGGCATTGCCGGAAGGGGGCAGGTGTGCAGGGACGGGAATCTCCACGTGGTGCGCTCACTGCTTGCGCGCTGGTTGTAGGCGAGGCGCTAGGTAAGGTTCCGCGTTCTCTGGGTTTTACCTCTTGATGGTTTATCGTGCTGTGAGGACAGACGGCGCGTTTGCGTGTGCACGCCGTGGATCGCAGGGTGGTGGCTGGTCGCGTGTGCTGGCCGGCCCTGGGTTCCAGAGTGGAGACGGGGCATGTTCTCTGAGCAGGACGGGGACACCGGACCGTTTCTTCGTCCGCCGGAGCTTGTGCTGGTGCCCAGGCCACCGCGACGGAACGCCACCGGCCGGGACTCGTAAACCACACGCGTTCATGGCTCCCATCTGGGGCTGGATGTCCCCAGGTCAAGGCCGGCCGACTCGGGGTCTGGAGAGGACCTCTTCCCCCGGCCGTTTTCCCCACGTGGGGGAGGCGAGGGTCAGGGAGCTGTCTAGGGCGTCGTTGACCAGCACGGTGATCCCATGGTGGGGGCTCCGCCCTCAAGGCTGCATGGCCTCCCGGAGGCCCCGCCTCCACGCACGTTTTTTCTGCGGGGCTGGGACTTCGCGTTTGCCCTTGGCGGGCACAGGGACGCTGGTCTGGAGTGGCGGCTGGCTGCTTTCCACAGCTGCCTGAGTGCAGCTGGCTTAGCGCAGACGCAGCCATACAGTGACTTTCCTGGGGTCTCGGGGGCTGCTTGGCATCCGCCAACAGAGCCCGTGTGCGGAGGGAGGAGGGCGGGCAGGGCAGGGCAGCGTTGTGGGCAGCGCAGGTCCTCCGGGGGGGGGGGAGCGCTGTGGGCGGCCGTGACCGCAGCTCCGGGCGGGCGGTGGCCTCCGGGGTGCTTCCTGGCACCTGGGGAGCCGGGATGCACAGCGAGGCTTCGCTCCTCTGCCCCGCCCCCCCCCCCCCCGTTCTGTATGGGGTGGGGTGAGCGGCCGTCAGGAGGGCGGGCGTCGGGAGCCTCTTCTGTGCACCAGGGAAGGGCTGCCAGAACGTCCCCAGCAGCGGTGTCCCTGAATGCGGCCGACGGACGTGGGCTCTGCTGGCCTACAGGGACCACGCGGCGCAGCCCGGGGCCGGGTCGTCACGAGAAGCCTCGCCCCACCGCGTAGCGCGTGTGTGGCCCAGGGCCTGTGTGCAGCTTCGGGCTGTGTGCTCTGTAAGTGCTGCTCAGGTCCAGGAACAATCCCTCAGGGACGGACTTGGTTTCGTACAGAGACGTGGGGGGCGGACAGGTCGCCCGCATGCCCTGCACTTGGGATTGGGCGGTCGGGAGGCATTTCTCTCCATCAGGGGGGTTGTGCTGTCACTCACTGAGGAGGGTAGTAATGTCAACGCTGGAAGAGGTCGTTCAGAAATAAGCCGTGTTGCTAAGTCCACCCGTGCAGGGCATGTTTATTTTCTCTGCTTAAGAGACACGTCTTCCGGGGGCACCTGGCTGGCCCCGTTGATGGGGCCTACAACTGTTGACTTTGGAGTCCTAAGTTTCAGCCCCAGGTTGGGTATGGGGCTTTAAAATTCATTTTGAAAAACACAATAAAGATGCACAAGGCTGTGTTAAGCGTGGACACTAAATTAATCCGCATGTGAGGCAGGACAAATACCCCACATGACGTGGCAACAATCTCTCCCAGTGCTGCAGGCTGGGAGTCTGAGATCCTGGCTGGGCAGAGACTGGGAGGTTGAGATCCAGGCAAGGCTGAGGCTGAAAGTTTGAGGACCAGTAGGGCCTGACTCAGGGACTCTGACATCCAGGCAGGGCCAAGGCTGGGGGTCTGAGGTCCAGGAGGGGTAGAGGCTGGAGGTGTGAGATCCAGGAAGGGCAGAGGCTGGGAGTTTGAGATCCAGGAAGGGTGGAGGCTGGGGGTCTGACATCCAGGCAGGGCCGAGTGGGGGTTCTGAGATCCTGGCTGGGCAGAGACTGGGAGGTTGAGATCCAGGAGGTGTCAAAGCTTGGGGTCTGAAATCCAGGAGGGGCCGCGGCTGAGTGTCTGAGGTCCAGGCAGGGCCAAGGCGGGAAGGCTGAGGTCCAGGCGGGGCTGGAAGCTGGGAGACTGAGGTCCAGGCAGGGCCCGGACTGGAAGTATGAGGTCCAGGAGGGCCTGACTCTGGGACTCTGACATGCAGGAGGGGCTGAGCCTGGGGGTCTGAGGTCCAGGCAGGGCTGAGGTGGGGCATGAGATCCAGGTATGACTGAGTCTGGGGGCCTGAAGCTCGCTCGAGCCTGGGGGTTTGAGATGGAGGCAGGGTTGATCCTGGGGGTCTGAGGTGGGGGCCTGAAATCCAGGCAGGGCTGAGTCTGGGGGTCTGAGATCCAGGCGGGGCTGATTCTAGCAGTCTGAGGTCCAGGCAGGGCTGTGGTGGGGGCCTGAAATCCAGGCAGGTCTGGAGGCTGGGAGTGTGAGGTCCACGCAGTGCTGAGGCTGGGGGTCTGAAATCCAGGAGAGGCCAAGGCTGGGAGTCTGAGATCCAGGCAGGGCCGAAGCTGGGGGTCTGAGATGCAGGCAGGGCTGAGGCTGGGAGGCTGACATCCAGGCAGGTCTGAGGCTTGGGGTCTGAAAACCAGGAAGGGCCGCGGCTGAAAGTGTGAGGCCCAGTAGGGCCTGAGTCAGGAACTCTGACATCCAGGCAGGGCTGAGGCTGGGAGTCTGAGATCTAGGTGGGGCCGAGGCTGGGGGTCTCAAGTCCAGGCTGGGCTGAGGCTGGGAGGTTGATTTCCAGGAGGTGCCGAAGCTTAGGGTCTGAAATCCAGGAGGGGCTGAGGCTGAAAGTGAGGTCCAGTAGGGCCTGAGTCAAGGCCTCTGACATCCAGGTAGGGCTGAGGCTGGGACACTGAGATCTAGGTGGGGCCGAGGCTGGGGGTCAGATCCAGACAGGGCTGAGGTTGGGAGTCTGAGGTCCAGGCAGGGCAGAAGCTGGGAGTCTGAGATGCAGGAGGAGTCGAAGCTGGGAGGCTGAGATCCAGGCAGGTTTGGAGGCTGGGAGTCTGAGGTCCCGACTGGGCCGAGGATGGGTGTCTGAGATCCAGGCAGGGCCAATGCTGGAGGTCTGAGATCCAGGCAGGGCTGTCGCTGGGGGTCTGAATTCCAGGCTGGGCTGAGGCTGGGAGTCTGAGGTCCAGGTAGGGCCGAGGCTGGGGGTGTGAGATCCAGGCAGGGCCGAAGCTGGGGGTCTGAGATGCAGGCAGGGCTGAGGCTGGGAGGCTGACATCCAGGCAGGTCTGAGGCTTGGGGTCTGAAAACCAGGAAGGGCCGCGGCTGAAAGTGTGAGGCCCAGTAGGGCCTGAGTCAGGAACTCTGACATCCAGGCAGGGCTGAGGCTGGGAGTCTGAGATCTAGGTGGGGCCGAGGCTGGGGGTCTCAAGTCCAGGCTGGGCTGAGGCTGGGAGGTTGATTTCCAGGAGGTGCCGAAGCTTAGGGTCTGAAATCCAGGAGGGGCTGAGGCTGAAAGTGAGGTCCAGTAGGGCCTGAGTCAAGGCCTCTGACATCCAGGTAGGGCTGAGGCTGGGACACTGAGATCTAGGTGGGGCCGAGGCTGGGGGTCAGATCCAGACAGGGCTGAGGTTGGGAGTCTGAGGTCCAGGCAGGGCAGAAGCTGGGAGTCTGAGATGCAGGAGGAGTCGAAGCTGGGAGGCTGAGATCCAGGCAGGTTTGGAGGCTGGGAGTCTGAGGTCCCGACTGGGCCGAGGATGGGTGTCTGAGATCCAGGCAGGGCCAATGCTGGAAGTCTGAGATCCAGGCAGGGCTGTCGCTGGGGGTCTGAATTCCAGGCTGGGCTGAGGTTGGGGGTCTGAGATCCAGGCAGGATGAGGCTGGGAGTCTGAGATCCAGGCAGGTTTAAGGCTGGAGGTCTGAGATCCAGGAAGGGTTGAGGTGGGGGCCTGAGATCAAGGCAGGGGCAAGGCTGGGAGTCTGAGGTCCAGGCAGGGCCGAGGCTGGGGGTGTGAGATCCAGGCAGGGCTGATTCTGGGTGTTGAGTTCCAGGAAGGGTTGAGCTTGGGGGTCTGAGATCCTGGCAGGGCTGAGTCTGGGAGTCTGAGGTCCAGGCAGGGCTGAGGATGGGGGGCTGAGTCCAGGCAGGGCTGAGTCTGGAGGTCTGAGGTCCAGGAGGGCCTCAGTCTGGGAATCTGACACCCCTAGGAGGGGCTGAGCTTGGGGGTCTGAGATCCATGCAGGGCTAAGGTTGGGAGTCTGAGGTCCAGGCAGGGCAGGGGCTGGGAGTCTGAGATCCAGGCAGGGGTGCGGCCAGGAGTCTGAGATCCTGGCTGGGCCGAGCCTGGGGTCTGAGATCCAGGCAGGGCCTAGTTGGGGAGTGTGAGGTCTAGGGGTGCGTGAGGCTGGAAGTTTGACATTCAGGCAGGGCCGAGGCTGGGATTCTGAGAATCAGGAAGTGCTGTGGCTGGGGGTCTGAGATCCAGGAGGGAGGAGACTGGGAGGTTGAGACCCAGGCGGGTTGAGGCTGGGAGTGTGAGGTCCACGCAGTACTGAGGCTGGGGGTCTGAAATCCAGGCAGGGCCGAGGCTGGGAGTCTGAGATCCAGGCAGGGCCGAGGCTGGGAGTCTGAGGTCCGGCAGGGCCAAGGCTGGGGGTCTGAGTTCTAGGCAGGGCCAAGGCCAGGAGTCTGAGATCCTGGTTGGGCCGTGTTTGGGAGTTTGAGATCCAGGCTGGGCCGAAACTGGGCGTCTAGATCCAGGCAGGGCCGAGGCTGGGATTTTGATGTCCAGGCAGGGCTGAGGCTGGGTTCTGACTTCCAGGCAGGACCGAGGCTGGGAGTCTGAGATCCAGGCAGGGGTGGGGCCAGGAATCTGATATCCAGGCAGGGCTAAGGGTGGGAGTCTGAGATACATGCAGGTCTGGGGGTCTGAGGTCCAGGCAGGGCTGAGACTGGGAGTCTGAGATCCATGTGGTGCCGAGGCTGGGACTCTGAAATCCAGGCAAGGTTGAGGACATGAGTCTGAGGTCCAGGCAGGGCTGAGACCGGGGGCTTGAGATCTAGGGTTGGCCAAGGCTGGGGGCCTGAGATCCAGGCACGGCTGATCCTGGGCTTGTGAGGTTCAGGCAGGGCTGAGGCTCGGGCCTGAGATTCAGGTCAGGCTGATGTTGGGGGTCTGATGTCCAGTCAGGGCTGAAGCTGGGGGCCTGAGGCTCAGCCGTGTCTGGGGGCCTGAGATCCAGGCAGGGTTGATCCTGGGGGTCTGAGGTCCAGGCAGGGACAAGGCTGGGGGGTGTGAGATCCAGGCAGGGCTGTTCCTAGCTCTCTGAGGTCCAGGCAAGGCTGAGGTGGGGGCCTGAGATCCAGGCAGGGTTGATCCTGGGGGTCTGAGGTCCAGGCAGGGACGAGGCTGGGGGGTGTGAGATCCAGGCACGGCTGATCCTAGCCCTCTGAGGTCCAGGCAAGCCTGAGGTGGGGGCCTGAGATCCAGGCAGGGCTGAGCCTGGGGGCCTGAGGCTCTGCGAGGCTGGGGGTGTGAGATCCAGGCAGGTCTGAGGCTGGGGGTGTGAGATCCAGGCAGGGCTGAGGTTGGGGGTCTGAGATCCAGGCAGGTTTGAGGCGGGGGGTCTGAGATCCAGAAGGGTGGAGGTGGGGGCCTGAGATCCAGGCAGGGCTGATCCTGGGGGTCGGAGGTCCTGGCAGGGCTGAGGTGGGGGCCTGAGATCATCCAGGCAGGGCTGAGGCTGGGGGCTTGAGGATTGGCGGAGGTTGGGGTTTTGAGATCCAGGACCGGCGGAGCCTGGGAGTCTGAGGTCCAGGCAGGGCTGAGGCTGGGACTCTGAGGTCCAGGCAGAGCCGAGGCTGGGGGTCTGAGATCCAGGCAGGGCTGAGGCTGGGGGTTTGAGGTGCAGGCAGGGCTGAGGTGGGGGCCTGAGATTCAGGCAGGGCTGCGTCTGGGTGCCTGAGATCCAGGCAGGTCTGGAGGCTGGGAGTCTGAGGTCCAGGCAAGGCCGAGGCTGGGGGTGTGAGATCCAGGCAGGGCTGAGGTTGGGGGTCTGAGATCCAGGCAGGATGAGGCTGGGAGTCTGAGATCCAGGCAGGTTTGAGGCTGGGGGTCTGAGATCCAGGAAGGGTTGAGGTGGGGGCCTGAGATCAAGGCAGGGGCAAGGCTGGGAGTCTGAGGTCCAGGCAGGGCCGAGACTGGGGGTCTGAGATCCTGGCAGGGCTGAGTCTGGGAGTCTGAGGTCCAGGCAGGGCTGAGGATGGGGGTCTGAGGTCCAGGCAGGGCTGAGTCTGGAGCTCTGAGGTCCAGGAGGGCCTCAGTCTGGGAATCTGACACCCCTAGGAGGGGCTGAGCTTGGGGGTCTGAGATCCATGCAGGGCTAAGGTTGGGAGTCTGAGGTCCAGGCAGGGCAGGGGCTGGGAGTCTGAGATCCAGGCAGGGGTGCGGCCAGGAGTCTGAGATCCTGGCTGGGCCGAGCCTGGGGTCTGAGATCCAGGCAGGGCCTAGTTGGGGAGTGTGAGGTCTAGGGGTGCGTGAGGCTGGAAGTTTGACATTCAGGCAGGGCCGAGGCTGGGATTCTGAGAATCAGGAAGTGCTGTGGCTGGGGGTCTGAGATCCAGGAGGGAGGAGACTGGGAGGTTGAGACCCAGGCGGGTTGAGGCTGGGAGTGTGAGGTCCACGCAGTACTGAGGCTGGGGGTCTGAAATCCAGGCAGGGCCGAGGCTGGGAGTCTGAGATCCAGGCAGGGCCGAGGCTGGGAGTCTGAGGTCCGGCAGGGCCAAGGCTGGGGGTCTGAGTTCTAGGCAGGGCCAAGGCCAGGAGTCTGAGATCCTGGTTGGGCCGTGTTTGGGAGTTTGAGATCCAGGCTGGGCCGAAACAGGGGGTCTGAGATCCAGGCAGGGCCGAGGCTGGGATTCTGATGTCCAGGCAGGGCTGAGGCTTGGGGTCTGAATCCAGGCAGGGCCGAGGCTGGGAGTCTGAGATCCAGGCAGGGGTGGGGCCAGGAATCTGATATCCAGGCAGGGCTAAGGGTGGTAGTCTGAGATACATGCAGGTCTGGGGGTCTGAGGTCCAGGCAGGGCTGAGACTGGGGGTCTGAGATCCATGCAGTGCTGAGGCTGGGACTCTGAAATCCAGGCAAGGTTGAGGATATGAGTCTGAGGTCCAGGCGGGGCTGAGACTGGGGGTCTGAGGTCCAGGGTTGGCCAAGGCTGGGGGCCTGAGATACAGTCACGGCTGATCCTGGGATTGTGAGGTCCAGGGAGGGCTGAGGCTCGGGCCTGAGATTCAGGTAGGGCTGATGCTGGGGGTCTGATGTCCAGTCAGGGCTGAGGCTGCGGCCTGAGATCCAGGCAGAGCTGATCCTGGGGGTCGGAGGTCCTGGAGGGCTCAGGTGGGGGCCTGAGATCATCCAGGCAGGGCTGAGGCTGGGGGCTTGAGGCTTGGCCAAGGCTGGGGTTTTGAGATCCAGGTAGGGTTGATCCTGGGGGTTTGAGGTGCAGGCAGGGCTGAGGTGGGGGCCTGAGATCCAGGCAGGGCTGAGTCTGGGGGCCTGAGCCTCGTCGGAGGCTGGGGGTTTGAGGTCCATGCAGGGCTGAGGCTGTGTGCTCCTGATCCCCGCGCCTGGGTGTGGGACGTGCGCTCCTCCCTCTGCCCTCTGGTGGTCGTGCTCTGTGCAGGTCCGTTTGCTGGTTCAGGCTTCTCATTAGGACCCTGTCGTATGGAACCAGTGCTCCCTCTAGCGACTTCATTTTCCTGATCCGCTGATATTCGACCCCAGGGGCACACAGTCCCGTCCTGAGGTCCTGGGGGTGCGGGCTTCAACCTGGGCCATGGGTCGCGCCGTGCCGCCCCTGCGGGCGTGTTTGCCGGCCGCGTGGGGGCTGCCGACACACACAGCCCGCGCAGAAGGCGAGGCCCAGGGCCCGAGGGGTGTGTCTGCTGGGGAGTCTTGGTGGGGGGGCTGCCCTTCCGTGGTGACCGGGCCCCGTTTCTCTGTCCTAAAGGACGCCAGCGTGCGGATGAAGTGCATCCTGGCGCTGAAGGCGCTCTACGAGAAGAGAGAGTCGGCTATGAAGCTGGGCCTTTTCTTCCACAAGTTCAAGGTGAGTGAGATTCTGCGTCTTGGCCACCGGGGGCGCCAACCCGGAGTGTCGCCATGGACGTGTGGATCTCGGGCCGCGGCCATCGGCCGCTCGCGGGCTTCGGACCGCCGGCCACGTCTCCGCTGCCTGGGGCCGCGTCCTGTGACCGCGAACCGGAAGCCCCCCCCCTCCCCCCGGGGCCCGTCGGGGCAAGAGCCGCTCGCGCTTCAGAGTGCACCAGGTGACACGGCCGGAGCGTGGGCACACCCCGGTGGGTCATTCGCGTGCTGGCGGGAGTTTTCGGGTGTGGGAGCGGGAAGGGTCAGCGCCCGCCGTGCCGACGCAGGCACACTCCTGTCGCTGGGTTGCGAGGCTCCGTGCCCGCGTGCAGGGCCGCTCAGGGACGGTGCGACCGAAGCAAGTGCCCGGGACGATGCGGGCTGGAGCCCACGGTGAACTTGTACTCAACCTGTTCCTGAATTTGGGGGCCGCGCTACCACCCGGGATGCTGCGTGAGGCCCCACTGCCCGACGTGGATGGCAGGGCTTGGCGAGGACTCCCCACCGCGGGGCAGGGCCGTCGGGGACTCGGACCGGGCCCCGTGGCTGCTTGGGAGCAGGGGTCGGGCCACGTCGGTGCCAGTGAATGTGCAGCCAGCAACGCGGGGCGGGGCACCAGCAGTTTGTCTCCCCCTCCGGGGCGTGTGGGACAAAGCAGCCTTCCTTGACCCCGTCGGGGTTCCCCGCTGGGCGTGAGCAGGAAACCCACGCGGGCGGGCCACGCGTAGAGAGGCGCGAGGGGGCGGTTGGAAGCGTGCAGGGGGGATCTCTGGTGTCCACGGTGGGGGGGGGGCGGACGGAGGGCCTCCCGGAGGTGGTGGTGAGTCCCCGTGGAGGACAGCGCAGTGCCCGACCTGTGCACCGACCGGGAGCCATGGCCCCTTCGTGAGCGCAAGGGTCGTGCAAAGTCACCTACGTAGGAGAGAAAGGCTGCGGAGGCTCGTGGCGGGAGGCGCACACGTCCTGCGGAGCTCATGTCCCCACGGGCTGGGTGCGCAGGTGGCCGGCCTCTTCCGGAGACCCGGCGTGGTCAGGGGCGCTTCCCGGCAGCCTCGAGGCTCCAGGGCTCCTGCCTCCCGATTTCTGTGCTGAGGAATTCCGTCTCCCCGTGGGTCCACATCAGCGGCTGACGCCTGGGGACGCTCAAACTCTGGGGACACGTGGTTGTCACCACCGTGTGACATCACTGTGTGCGCGCTGCCGGCGTCTGCGGGGACCAGGGATGCGGCCCGATGACCCTCACGGTGTGCGGGACGCCCGCCCGAGGGGACGGCCCGGCCCGGCCCCGCCCCGCCGCGTCCTCCATCCACGGTGCCGGAACCAAGCGGGCTTGTTGTGTTCTCTCGCTTCCTCTAGAAACGAATCCTGTCGATGACCCAGGACAGGCAGCCGGAGATCACGTCTGAGTGCATGCAGCTCCTGCGGCTTATATCCGAGTGAGTAGCCCTGCGGCCCTGTGGAGCCGTGTGTACCCGTGTGTGGCCCTGCATCTGTGCAGAGCACTGCGTCCGCGCGGAGCCCTGCGGCCGTGCGGAACCGTGCGTTTGTGCGTGGCCCTACCTCCGTGCGGAACCGTGCGTCCGTGCGTGTCTGTGCGTGGCCCTGCGTCCGTGCGGAACCGTGCGTCCGTGCGGAATCCTGCATCCAGAGCGCGTTTCCAGGCCACGTGGGCGGCGGGCCGGGTGCGCTGGGCGCGCAGTTACCGCGTGTGCCGCTGGCGGTCCGCTGGGTGACCGTGTGCGGTGTGCAGCCCCCCCCCCCCCCAGCGTAGCCGCGTGATGGTCAGCTCGCATCCTTGGGTGTGTTTGCACCACTGCTCAGTTGGAGATCTCTGTGGCCGGCGCCCTTGCGTACGATGTGACGCAAGGGCTTGTCGGGACCTGGCTTCCTGTTCGTGGGCTCGGGGGTTCCCTGTGGGGTCCCTTCTGCCGCTGCCCTGCATCAGGGGCTCTGATGGGGCCAAGGTGCTGGTGTACAAGAGGCAGCTGCAACCCGGCCAGGTCCTCAGAACCTTCTGGAAGCTCCCGGGTCCCCGCGTGCACTTGGGCTGGATACACACTGCAGGTGACAGCCGCCTCGTTGAGTCAGGTGTCAGACGTTGATGTGAGACGTCTCTGGAACGGGGGACATGGGGACGCGACCTCCCACTGGGCCGCCACGCCTAAATGCCGCGGTTGGTGCCGTGGGAACGTCTCGTGCTCTGAAGGCCAGCGTGGTGCCGTCTGTCCGCCCTGTGCGGAGGACGGAGTGGGGCCCTGGTGGGCGCCCGACGCGGCCCAGACGGACGGAGGCTGTCGCAGCCAGAGACGGGGACGAGCACGAGCACCAGACTTCCCGTGTGTTGCGCGGAGGTCCCGCCAGTGGCCGGGACCACCCAGCACCCACCCGTACTGCGCCACCGCCCAAGGGCAGTGGCTGGGTGATAAGGTGGCGTATTTTACAAGGGAGCCGTCTGGCCAGAGCCAGCCCACACAAGTGCCACGATCTGGGTCAGTGACCCAGTTCGCAAACGCGTGTCTGTGTGGACTCCTGTCCAGGGTGCTTTGCAGGCGGGCCGCGGGGCCGCGTGTCCCCTGATACTGACTTGGAGAAGTTCTTACCCGTGTGGCTTCCGACACGTGTATGCAAAAGCCCCCCGGGTGGGGACCTGAGCTCCCCCGTCTGCTCCCCAGCCGCCCCCTCCCCCCACCCCCTCCCCCCACCCGCCAGCGGCCACTGACACACGGAACAGGCTCTGACGTGGCATACCATGTGTGTCTGGCTTCCTGCAGTCAGTGAAGGTCTGCGATGAGTCGATGGTCAGAAGCCACGCTCTCATGAGGAAGTGTCCATGGGTGATGCCGTGTTGTCAGCCTGACTGCTGACGTGGTTGGAGGGGGCAGCTCCCACGTGATTCCAGAAAATCTGTGAGGAGTTCCCCAGATGGGTTAACACGTGAATCCCCAGATCAGTAAAGCACATTGTCCTCCCCAGTGTGGTGGGCCACATCTAATCACTCGAAGGTCCGCGTAACAAAACGTGGAGGCAGTTCACGTGGCCCGGCTTGACTCCCAGCCGAGGCGTCCATCTTTTCATACCCTGGGCAGTCCCCCTCCCAGGTCCTGGGGCCGCAGCCACGTTCCGAGTCGTGGGTGGGCACCCGCTAACTAGGCTCGGTCGTGGGCAGAGCCCGTGTGCCCCACGTTGCACAGAACCAGGCGGCTTTGGGGTTTGACTTGGACAAATCAAGCTCAGGGCTGGCTTGGACCCCCCAAGGGTGCTCCTTGTGTGCCCAGAACCCCGAGGACAAACGCAGGCGTCCCCCGGGGTTGTCCCCCAGGCATCAGAGGTCGTCCACCACCGTTCAAAGCCCAGACCGGGAGGCGGGTAGGCCACCTGCCTGTGTTTCTGCCGGTGTGGGAACGTCCCTGTGGCTGTGTTTGCACATCGCTGTGTTCTGCTCACGCGGGTTCACTGGATGCGTTTGGGTAAAGGGTCACACTGGTGACATCCTCCCAGGTGGTGTCAGGGGTGTCCCCCACTCATCCCCTGACTGCTCCCAGTATGGGTACCTGTGGACATCTGCCTCCTGTCCGTGGTCGCCCCCTGTGTGCCCGCCTGCTGCGCATCAGTGATTGGCCCTGCATAGTTGCCCCTGCGTGTGCGTCCCACGCGGTTGCCTGCTGCCCCCGCGTATGCGCCCCTGCGTGTGCACCCCTGTGGGGTCGCCCGCTGCCCCCGCGTATGCGCCCCTGCGTGTGCACCCCTGTGGGGTCGCCCACTGCCCCTCCAAGTGCGCCCCCGTGGGGTCGCCTGCTGCCTCTGTATGCGCCCCTGCGTGTGCGCTCCCGTGGGGTCGCCTCCTGCCTCTCTGTATGCGCCCCCGCGGGGTCGCCTCCTGCCTCTCCGTATGCGCCCCTGCGTGTGCGCCCCCGTGGGGTCGCCTCCTGCCTTTCCATATGCGCCCCTGCGTGTGCGCCCCCGCAAGGTCGCCTCCTGCCTCTCCGTATGCGCCCCTGCGTGTGCACCCCTGCGGGGTCGCCCGCTGCCTCTCCGTATGCGCCCCTGCGTGTGCACCCCTGCGGGGTCGTCCGCCGCCTCTCCATGTGCACCCCTGTGTGTGGGCCCCCACAGGGTCTCCCTCTGCCCCTGCGTGTGCGCCCACTCTCGGTTGCCTGCTTGGAGTCCAGAGCACTGCTCCTGGGGAAGGTCAGGTGACAGGTGGCTCAGGTGCACACGTGGGAGAGGACACAGTGGTTTTCCCTTCCTTTGGGGCTAGCAGTTGGCTGGAGGGGAAGGAACCCAGACACGGAGGCCTTGCAGGGGGGAGGCCTTCCCAGGAGGCTGCTCACGTCGTCTCGGCTCACGTGGGTCCTTCTCGCATGGCCTCAGCTCCTGTCCTGGGACGTGGGCCGCCCCAGGGGAGCTCGGTCCGGCAGGAACTGCAGGGGCGGGGGGCACGTCTAGGGGAAGCCGAGGTTGGGGCCCTCGATTTAGCGAAGAGCCTCCCTTCGCTCTCCGCGGGGACAGGCCCCTGTGGCCGTGTCCCGCGTGCACCGGCCCCGGACTGACGCGCGTCTCCCCTCAGGCACTACGTGGGCGTGTTCTCATCCATGGAGTACGTCTTCCTGTTCCAGTTCGTGTACGCGGCCTACAGGCCCATGGCGACCGCCGCAGGCGAGCTCATCTGTAAGAGGTAAGGCCGGGACACGTGACGGTGTCTCCAGGGCTGTGATGTCACCGTGATGTTTCGGGGGGGGGGGGGGGTCCCGCGTCCTGCCAGGTGGACTCGCAGATGGAGGAGGGTGGGGGCAGCGGGAGGCCCCAGGGACCAGGGGAACAGCAGGGCCCTGAGCAGGGGCTTGCACAGGACAGCAGGTGTGGGCCCCGAGGCACAGGACAGGATGGATGGAAACGTCAGCGCAAAGGACGCGCGTGGCTGGGGGTAGATGCACTTGATCCGCGTTCCAGGCGCGCCCCTTCCCGCATTGGTCTGACCAGGTGGTAGAGGCCCCCTCGAGGCCCCCCCCACCCCCCCCGGCCCGAGGTCCTGTCCTGGGCCACCTGGCCGTGTCGCCCTCCCTAATGGGTCTGCGTTCAGGCGAGGGTCCGCGTCCTTTGGGGGTTTGACGTGCGGCAACAGGGGGCAGTCCTGTTGTCTGTTCCCACTGCAGTGCTGGCCTGAGCGGGCAGTGGGTCGGACAGACAAGTCATTCTAGAGCTTTCCTCCCTGGGCCGTGTCCTGCGCCCGCGGCCTCCCGGCGCGCCTGCTCCCCAGCTCCCTGCGTTGCACGTGTGCGTGCAGGGAGCCACAGGACCTCGGGCACCAGCAGGTGCGGGGAGCCCCCCCGTCCAGGCTGATGCTGGGGTCGCTCTTTCTGATCCCACTAGGCTCCTGGCCCCTCCGCCCCAAGAAGGTTTCTTTGGTCAAAACCCTCCCGACGAGTTTGACAGAAACATCCAGAACATGAAGACGCTCATCGACTTCTACCTGCAGGGCGAGGTGAGGGTGTGGCAGCACAGGGCCCGGGGCCGGGTTGTCCGAGTCGCGGGAGGGACCTGGACCCGTGTCCTGCAGCCCACGTTGCACGCCACGTCCCGTGTCCCATGCCCCACGCCCCGTGTCCCGTGCCGCGTCCTGCGTCCGGTGTCGGGCTGACGCGGGGCTTGCTTCCTGTGTGAACGCCTGCCGTGGGCACACGGGCGTCGGGGCTCTGGGTGGGTGTCCCCGTTTGTCCTCACGTGTCCACCACATGGGTGGGTCGGGGAGGGGGCCGTTCCTGCCCATGTCCTCACGTGTCCCCTCCACCAGGTGTCACCACGTGTCCACCCCTGGTTGTCACACGTCCCCTGTGTCATCAGGTGTCTGCCTGTGTCATTACGAGTCCCCTCTGTCATCACACGCCCCTCACGTCGCGTGTCCTTTCTGTGTCATCACATGTCCCCCGTCGTCACGTGTCCCCCCATGTTGTCACGTATCCTCCTCGCCCTTGTCACGCATTCCTTCTACGTCGTGTTGTCATGTGTCCCCCTGCGTCCTCACACGTCCCCCTGCCTGTGTCATCACACGTGCCCTGTGTCCTCAGTGTCCCCCGTGCCACGTATCGCGTGCTCCTGTAACATCATCGTGTCTTTCCTTCCGCGTCGTCACGACTTTACACGTGTGGCCCGTCCCTGTCAGTTCCACAGACACGTCCCATACCTGGTGGACGGCCTGTGGGACGCGGCGCCCGCCCTGGTCCGGAACTGGGAGTGCATGACGGCCCTGCTGCTGGAGCCACGTGGCGGGCGCCAAGGTGAGCGTGGCCAGAGGCCGGCTCTGAGTCGTGGATGGGGGCCAGCGATCCCGCTGGCCTCCCGGCCGTCCCTGCCAGGCACACCGTCCCCCTGTCCTGCCGTCCCTGTTCCTCTGTGACCCACCGGCTGCTGTGTCCCGCTGCCCCCCTGTGTCCCGTGTCCTTCCGTCCCTGTGTCCCGCTGTCCCCCGTGTCCTGCTGCCCCCCCCGTGTCCTTCCGTCCCTGTGTCCTGCTGTCCTGTGTCCCGCTGTCCCCGTGTCCCGCCGTCCCCGTGTCCTGCCGTCCCTGTTCCTCTGTGACCCACCGACTGCTGTGTCCTGCTGCCCCCGTGTCCCGCTGTCCCCTGTGTCCTGCTGTCCCTGTGTCCCACTGTCCCCCGTGTCCTGCTGTCTCCCCTGTCCTGCTGTCCCGTGTCCTGACATCCCTATTCCTCTGTGACTTGCTGTGCCCCCCCGTGTCCTGCTGTCCCCTCCTGGTGTCTCACTGTTCCCTCCTCCCCATGTCCCACTGCCCCCCAGGCCTCCGTCCTGCCAAGCATCTGTCCATATAGGCAGTGACACAGCCCTGTCGAGCCTCCTGTGCTGCACCCGCTCCCTGAGTGGCTGCTTGGGGAGCATACCCATGCTTTCCCGCGATGAGGGGTCCTGAGGCCTCGAGGCTGGGGTGTCACAGGGCTCTAGTTGTGGGGTCCACAGGACGAGGGCCACAGACTGACTTCCCATAAGAGGATCAGCCTGGGGAGCCACGGAAGCCCAAAGCCTGGGCCCAGAGTCAGGGTGCAGGGTGGGCAGAGTGCCCAGCGGATGAGCCCCCAAGCAGCTGGGGTGCCCTCGCCTGCCCCTCCAGGCCCAGGAGACAGCCCGTCCTCCCTGCCAAACTCCCCTCGGCAGACACAGCTGTCGTCGGCCACAGCCAGGAGTCCGGTGCCATTTATGACGTAGCCCAGGCCTGTCACGTTCCTGGAGGGACCCGCAGCTCTGACCGTGCTCCTTGGGGTCCCTGAGGGGCCTGTTTCTTTGTCATGGGGATGCCTCCTTTCCTCTGACTGAAATCTCTGGGGACCAACTGTGTGGTCTGTGTTTCTTGGCTCTGACTGTGGGCCTGCTCCTGCTATGCCTGGGCTCATAGGGCTAGCTCCAGGACATGACAGACTAGGCACGAACCCATGTGTGACATTCTCAGGCTGGCTGTGACACATGATCTCAAACCCAGGGGTTAAATGAGAGTCCATCGTGTCTTAGGTCTGGAAACCAGAACTCTGAGATCCAGGCAGGGCAGGGCCGTTGGGACCCAGGCAGGGCAGGGCCGCTGGGACCCAGGCAGGGCAAGGCCTCTGAGATCCAGGCAGGACAGGGCCATTGAGATCCAGGCAGGGCAAGGCCGCTGAGATGCAGGCAGGACAGGGCCATTGAGATCCAGGCAGGGCAAGGCCGCTGAGATGCAGGCAGGACAGGGCCATTGAGATCCAGGCAGGGCAAGGCCGCTGAGATCCAGGCGGGGCAGGACCCCTGAGATCCAGGCAGGGCAGGGCCTCTGAGATCCAAGAGAGGCAGGACCACTGAGATCCAGGAGGGGTAGGGCCACTGAAGTCCAGGTAGGGCAGGGCCGCTGAGATCCAGGCAGGGCAGGGCCACTGAGATCCAGGAGGGGCAGGACCGCTGAGATCCAGGGGGGGCAGGGCCACTGAGATCCAGGGGGGGCAGGGCCACTGAGACCCAGGAGGGGCAGGACCACGGAGATCCAGGCAGGGCAGGGCCTCTGAGGTTCAGGAAGGGCAGGACCATTGAAATCCAGGTAGGGCAGGGCCACTGAGATCCAGGAGGGGCAGGACCACTGAGATGCAGGCAGGACAGGGCCATTGAGATCCAGGCAGGGCAGGACCGCTGAGATCCAGGAGGGGCAGGACCGCTGAGATGCAGGCAGGACAGGGCCATTGAGATCCAGGCAGGGCAAGGCCGCTGAGATCCAGGCGGGGCAGGACCGCTGAGATCCAGGGGGGGCAGGACCGCTGAGATCCAGGGGGGGCAGGGCCGCTGAGATCCAGGGGGGGCAAGGCCACTGAGATCCAGGGGGGGCAAGGCCACTGAGATCCAGGCAGGGCAGGGCCACTGAGATCCAGGCAGGGCAGGGCCACTGAGACCCAGGAGGGGCAGGACCACGGAGATCCAGGAGGGGCAGGGCCGCTGAGATCCAGGCAGGGCAGGGCCACTGAGACCCAGGAGGGGTAGGGCCACTGATATCCAGGTAGGGGAGGGCCGCTGAAATCCAGGCAGGGGAGGGCCGCTGAGATCCAGGAGGGGCAGGGCCAGTGAGATCCAGGAGGGGCAGGACCGCTGAGATCCAGGGGGGGCAGGGCCACTGAGATCCAGGCAGGGCAGGGCCACTGAGACCCAGGAGGGGCAGGACCACGGAGATCCAGGCAGGGCAGGGCCTCTGAGGTTCAGGAAGGGCAGGACCATTGAAATCCAGGTAGGGCAGGGCTGCTGAGATCCAGGAGGGGCAGGACCGCTGAGATGCAGGCAGGACAGGGCCATTGAGATCCAGGCAGGGCAAGGCCGCTGAGATCCAGGCGGGGCAGGACCCCTGAGATCCAGGCAGGGCAGGGCCTCTGAGATCCAAGAGAGGCAGGACCACTGAGATCCAGGAGGGGTAGGGCCACTGAAGTCCAGGTAGGGCAGGGCCACTGAGATGCAGGCAGGACAGGGCCACTGAGATCCAAGCAGGGCAGGGCAACTGAGATCCAGGAGGAGCAGGACCACTGAGACCCAGAATGGGCAGGACCACTGAGATCCAGGAGGGGCAGGACCCCCAAGATCCAGGAGGAGCAGGGCCACTGAGATCCAGGTAGGGGAGGGCCGCTGAGATCCAGGAGGGGCAGGGCTGCTGAGATCAAGGAGGGGCAGGACCACTGAGATGCAGGCAGGACAGGGCCACTGAGACCCAGGAGGAGCAGGGCCACTGAGATCCAGGCAGGGCAGGGCCACTGAGATCCAGGCAGGGCAGGGCCACTGAGATCCAAGGGCAGGGCCACCGATCCAGGAGGGGCAGGGCCACTGAGTTCCAGGTAGGACCACTGAGATCCAGGCAGGGAAGGACCACTGAGACCCAGGAGGAGCAGGACCATGGAGATCCAGGCAGGGCAGGGCCACTGAGATCCAGGAGGGGCAGGGCCGCTGAAATCCAGGTAGGGGAGGGCCGCTGAAATCCAGGCAGGGGAGGGCCGCTGAGATCCAGGCAGGGCAGGGCCACTGAGATCCAGGAGGGGCAGGACCACTGAGATCCAGGAGGGCCAGGGCTGCTGAGATCGAGGAGGGGCAGGACCACTGAGATGCAGGCAGGACAGGGCCACTGAGATTCAGGCAGGGCAGGGCCCCTGACATCCAGGAGGGGCAGGACCACTGAGATCCAGGAGGGGCAGGGCCACTGAGATCCAGGCAGGGCATGGCCACTGAGATCCAGGAGGGGCAGGGCCACTGAGATCCAGGTAGGGGAGGGCCGCTGAGATCCAGGCAGGGCAGGGCCCCTGACATCCAGGAGGGGCAGGACCACTGAGATCCAGGAGGGGCAGGGCCACTGAGATCCAGGCAGGGCATGGCCACTGAGATCCAGGAGGGGCAGGGCCACTGAGATCCAGGTAGGGGAGGGCCGCTGAGATCCAGGCAGGGCAGGGCCACTGAGATCCAGGAGGAGCAGGGCTGCTGAGATCGAGGAGGGGCAGGACCACTGAGATGCAGGCAGGACAGGGCCACTGAGATGCAGGCAGGGCAGGACCACTGAGACCCAGGAGGAGCAGGGCCACTGAGATCCAGGCAGGGCAGGGCCACTGAGATCCAGGAGGGGCAGGGCCACTGAGATCCAGGCAGGGCAGGGCCACTGAGATCCAAGGGCAGGGCCACCGAGATCCAGGAGGGGCAGGGCCACTGAGTTCCAGGTAGGACCACTGAGATCCAGGCAGGGAAGGACCACTGATTCAGGAGGAGCAGGACCACTGAGATCCAGGCAGGGAAGGACCACTGAGACCCTGGAGGAGCAGGACCATGGAGATCCAGGCAGGGCTGTGCTCCCTCCAGAGGCTCCAGGGGAGGGTCCTTCCTGCCTCTTGCAGCTTCTGGGGCTCCAGGTGTCCCTGAGATTGTGGCTGCGTCCCTCCTGTCTGTCCCCGCGCCTCCACAGGGCTTCTTCTGTGTCTGTGTCATTTTCTGTCTCTTATAAGGACGTTTGTCATTGGGGTTAGGGCCACCCTCATCCACGCTGACCTCATCTCGGGTCTTTCACTTAATCACATGTGCAAAGATTCGATTTTCCCACAAGGTCCCTTTGTGAGGCTTCGCGTGGGTGTGACTTTGGAGCGAAAGCCAGTGCAGAACGCTCTGTGAGGAGACGTGTGGTCAGCTGGATGGTTTTAGACCCGCGTCCTAGCATTTGGGGCAAAGCCAGGTGAACCCCGGTCTGCGGTCCCGTCGGGTGCTGCCCTGAGGACGTGTGCGTCTGTCCCAGCCCGGGCCAGCGCCAGGTCCCACGTTGACCTGAACGGGTGACAGGGGGTCCCTTTGAGTGCGGTTTGAGCGGAGGGCTGGCCCCGGGGGCTCTGGTCTGTGTGTTACTGAGCCCACGAGCCGTCGGCCTGTGGCCGTGCCCAGGGGCCCCACCACGCTCGCCCCGCGCCGGGCTCCCCGAGGCCCCTCAGAGCCCTGCGGCGGCCAGAGCGCCGTGTGTCCCCGTGAGGCTCGGAGGGCGCTGACCGGACCCCGTCTCCTTGCAGCGCTGACGAGCCAGCAGGAGAGAGTCCTCATCGAGATCCTCGTGGCCGCCGTGCGACAGGCCGCAGAGGGCCACCCCCCTGCTGGCCGCGAACTGGGCAAGAGAGTCAGTGCCACCCCCGCCCCCGCCCGGATGCGCTTCGTCCCCTGTGCTGACCGCTGCGCTGTGGCTGCTGCGCCCTTGCTGTCAGTGCCGGGGCTCTGGGGGTGCCCGCTGCGGCCTCAGGCTCGCGGGGCTCCCCCACCCTCACCCGCGCGGCCGCGCGATCGCTTGCTGCCTTGTGCTTGGCACGCTAGCTGCTCACTGGGCCGCTGGCTCTGCGGGCGGGGCTCCCGGCCACCCAGGTAGGTCTCGCTGACTGTGCCTCCCAGCTCCTGCCCGCCCCTCCTGCCGCTACCAGCCCTCTGCCAGCTGTTCCCGTGTGAGCCGTCCGCCTCCCCGGGGGGGGGGGGCACCCCACAGTCCCCCCCGCCTGGTTCACACCAGACACGGCAGTGTGTCAGCCAGCCCCGGAATCGTCTCTGTGTGGGTCTCTGGTGCTGCTGGACAGAAGATCACACCCGGGGGGACCTAGGACCACAGGGGTTGGGCGTCCTGCCCCAGCTCTGGAGAACAGCAGTCTGACATCCAGGCAGGGCAGGGCCGGCCAGATCCAGGCAGGGCAGGACCCCTGAGATCCAGGCAGGGCAGGGCCACTGGGATCCACAAGGACAGGACCGCTGAGGTCCGGGCATGTCAGGGCTGCTGAGATTGAGGAGGGGCAGGACCACTGAGATCCACGAGGGGCAGGACCACTGAGACCCAGGCAGGGCAAGGCCTCTGAGATCCAGGCAGGGCAGGGCCACTGAGACCCAGGCAGGGCAGGGCCGCTGAGATCCAGGCAGGGCAGGGCCGCTGAGATCCAGGCAGGACAGGACCACTGAGATCCAGGAGGGGCAGGACCACTGAGACCCAGGAGGAGCAGGACCATGGAGATCGAGGCAGGGCAGGGCCACTGAGATACAAGCAGGGCAGGACCACTGAGAACCAGGAGGGGCAGGACCCCTGAGATCCAGGCAGGGCAGGGCCACTGGGATCCACGAGGACAGGACCGCTGAGATCCGGGCATGGCAGGGCTGCTGAGATTGAGGACGGGGAGGACCATTGAGATCCAGGAGCGGCAGGGCCACTGAGATCCAGGAGGGGCAGGGCCACTGAGATCCAGGTGGGGCAGGGCCATTGACATCCATGAGGGGCAAGACCACTGAGATCCAGGAGGGGCAGGACCCCTGAGATCCAGGCAGGGCAGGGCCACTGAAACCCAGGCAGGGCAAGACCCTTGAGATCCAGGAGGGACAGGGCTGTTGAGATCCAGGCAGGGCAGGGCCACTGAGATCCAGGAAGGACAGGGCCACTGAGATCCAGGCAGGGAAGGGCTGCTGAGACCCAGGCAGGGCAGGGCCGCTGAGATCCAGGCAGGGCAGGGCCGCTGAGATCCAGGGAGACAGGACCCCTGAGATCCAGGCGGGGCAGGACCACTGAGATCCAGGCAGGTCTGGGCCTCTGAGATCCAGGAGGGGCAGGGCCACTGAGTTCCAGGAGGGGCAGGGCCACTGAGATCCAGGCAGGGAAGGGCCACTGAGATCCAGGAGGGGCAGGGCCACTGAGATCCAGGCAAGACAGGGCCACTGAGACCCAGGCAGGGAAGGGCCACTGAGATCCAGGCAGGGCAAGGCTGCTGAGATCCAGGAGGGGCAGGACCCCTGAGAACCAGGCAGGGCAGGACCACTGAGATCCAGGAGGGGCAGGGCCACTGAGTTCCAGGTAGGACCACTGAGATCCAGGCAGGGCCACTGAGATTCAGGAGGGGCAGGACCCCTTGAGAACCAGGCAGGGCAGGACCACTGAGATCCAGGAGGGGCAGGGCCACTGAGATCCAAGGGCAGGGCCACCGAGATCCAGGAGGGGCAGGGCCACTGAGTTCCAGGTAGGACCACGGAGATCCAGGCAGGGAAGGATCACTGAGACTCAGAAGGGGCAGGACCACTGAGACCCAGGAGGAGCAGGACCATGGAGATCCAGGAGGGGCAGGACCCCTGAGGGGCAGGGCCACTGAGATCCAGGCAGGGCAGGGCCACTGAGATCCAGGCAGGGCAGAGGCACTGAGGGACAGGACCACTGAGATCCAGGTAGGGCAGGACTGCTGAGACTCAGGCAGGGAAGGATTGCTGAGATCCAAGCAAGTAGGACCACTGAGATCCAGGAGGGACATGACCACTGAGATCTAGGCAGGGCAGAGCCGCTGAGATGCAGGCAGGGCAGGACCTCTGAGACTCAGGAGGGGCAGGGCCACTGAGATCCAGGCAGGGCAGGACTGCTGAGATCCAGGCAGGAAAGGACCACTGACACTCAGAAGGGGCAGGGCCACTGAGTTCCAGGTAGGACCACTGAGATCCAGGGGGGGCAGGGCTGCTGAGATCCAGGCAGGGCAGGGCCACTGAGATCCAGGCAGGGAAGGACCACTGACACTCAGGAGGGGCAGGGCCACTGAGTTCCAGGTAGGACCACTGAGATCCAGGGGGGGCAGGGCTGCTGAGATCCAGGCAGGGCAGGGCCACGGAGATCCAGGCAGGGCTGTGCTCCCTCCAGAGGCTCCAGGGGAGGGTCCTTCCTGACTCTTCCAGCTTGTGGGGCTCCAGGCATCCCTGGGCTTTTGGCCACATCCCTGCTGTCCTTGCTTCTATTTTCATGTGGCTGTCATGTTCTCCCCTGTGCATGTGTCTGGCTCTGTCTTCTGATCTCTCTTTTTAACGACACCCCAGTCCTACCGGATGAGGGTGCACCGTAGGGCACGAACTGGGGGGAGACAACTCAGTTTTTCTTGACGGTTTCCGCGCACGTGAACTAGCGTATCTGGAACAAAACCCCAGAGTAGCAGTCTGGAGCCAGACCTGTGATGTGGGGGCAGCGCTGCCTGGGTGTGATCTGGGCCCGTGTTGGCCGGTCCCAGGGCCACCGTGAGACTCACACGGGTCGGCCGTGGGCTCAGGCCACGCTCGCTCTGCCCGCAGGCCGCCAGGGAGGTGGACGGGACCCGCCGCTGGCGTGAGCGGGCCAGCATGAGCCGACACTTTGTGAAGGTGCTGCCCCAGCTGCTGTCCAAGGTGCGGAGCGGGGAAGGTCCCCGGGTGGGGAGGCGGCGGGGGCGCGGGGAGGCCAGGAAGGCCCCCTTCACACCTGCTCTGTGGGCAGTTTGCCGCGGACAAGGAGAAGGTGACGCCCCTCCTGCAGATCCCGCAGTACTGCAACCTGGACGTGTATGACAAGGACGGCCTGGGCTCGGTGAGTCACGGGACTCCGCCCCTCCCCCCTGCGTTCTGCCCGTGGGGGCCGCCTTCCCCCTCCCCAGGCTTCAGGCGTGGGGCACGGCGGCCACCACATCGTCTGTCCCTGTGTCCTGCCATCCTCCCGAGGCCTGGGGCGTCACGCCTCCGAGGCTGCTCTTTCCTGCTGGTCTGTGCTGGTGGAGCGTCCCCTTGTCCAGGGCGGTGGCCCGGGCCCTGTCTGGGGGTGTCTGGGTCACCTGGTCAATGCCTCCCTGCAGCTCGAGGTGGGTGGTGGGGCCCGATGACAGGGCAGGCCCGGCAGGGCTGTGAACACAGAGGCACCGACCGCTGTCTCGAGTTTTCATGGCGTGAAGGTCAGATGCCTGGTTCTGGGTGGCGCCCCGGGGTCTGGTCGTCAGGGTGACCGTGGGCACAGAAACTGGTAAAGCCCCCCGGGAGCTTGTGTGTTGTGCCCTGCGTGTGGGTACGGTCGGGGCGGGGGGCAGGAGAGGTGGGATCTGAGGGGGACCCTGGGGGCCCAGGCGGCTACTGGAACATTCCGCCCACGCTGTCCCCACCGCAGGTGCAGCCATCACCCATAGCGGTGGGAGGGTCCAGACACCTAGACTCACAGTTCCCGTGACCTCTTCCTCTTGGCCCCGTGTTCCCCTCATTGACCCCACCTGGCCCTTTCTTTTGGCTCCTGACCTCCTCCCCTAACCTCTGACCTTCTCCCTGGCCCTTTATCCCTCAACCCTCTGATCTATCACCTTTCCCCTTGACCCAGGCATCCCCAGGCTTTCCCCCCTCAATGGCCTGACCTTTCCCCGGCACTTTCCTCCTTGACTCTCTGACCTCCCCGACCTTTCCCCTCGGTGCCATGACCTGTGACCCTGAATCTTTCCCCCTTGAACCCCATGACCTTCCCGACCTTTCCCCTCAGTGCCATGACCCCCTGATTCCGGATCTTTCCCCCTCCACCTCATGACCTCCCTGACCTCTCCCCCTCGGTGCCATGACCCCATGACCTCCCGACCCCTCTCCCTCGGTGCCATGACCCCCGACCTTTCCCCTCACTGCCATGACCCCACGACCTCCCGACCCTTCCCATCAATGCCATGAGCCATGACCCCCGACCTTTCCCATCGACATCATGACCTCACGACCCCGGATCTTCCCCCCTCCATCTCATGACCTCCCTGACCTCTCCCCCTCGGTGCCATGACCCCACGACCTCCCGACCCCTCTCCCTCAGTGCCATGACTCCCGACCTTTCCCCTCACTGCCATGACCCCACGACCTCCCTCCCCTCCCCTCGGTGCCACGACCCCCGACCACCCGCCCCCCCCCCCGACCTCTCCCGTCGGCCCGTGCCACGGTCCCTGAGCGGTCGTCTGCCCCCCACCCCGCCGCCCGCAGTACCTCGACTCGGCCCTGCTGGAGCTGGACTGCCTCGTGCAGCGGCACTCGGACGTGGCGGTGCTGGAGGCCTGTGCCCGCGCCTACGGCGCCTACTGCTGCGAGGGGGGCTCCGCCCACTGCCAGGCCGCCCCCGCCTGCAGCCGGCTGGTGGACATGCTGGTGGACGCGCTGACGCCGCTGCTCGACGTGTTCCTCCAACACGAGGTGCCGGCCGTGGGGGCGGGCGTGGAGACGCGGAGGTGTCGGCGAGCGGGCGTGGGTGTGCGGCGTGTCGTGCGGGGTGGGGAGACCTCCACCGAGGCGGGCCACGCGCCGGCGAGGACGCTCAGCCTCGGCCCTGGGCGTTTCGCCGTCGGGCGCCTGTTGGGGGTCGGCCCAGCGAACCCGGGGACCGGCTCTTGGTCTCCGGGGACGCAGGGTGGGTTCTCTGCGCCCCTGCCGTTCACCCCGCACCTCCCGTGGGGGCTTCTGTCCCCTGGGAGTGGGGAGATGTGGGGGGGGGGTCACACATGGGCCTCACTTTCCCCAGGGGAGCCCCGTGAGCCCACAGAGGACCCAGTCGAGGCCGTGGCTCGCGTACGCTGGGGCAGAGGGTTTCTGTAAAGCGCCACGTCGCGAGCCCTTTTGGGGGGTCATCCTGTTCCCGGGGGGGGGGGTAGTCTGAGAGCACACACGTATCACGTGACTGGGCCGTGTGCCGATAAAACTTTATTGGCACCGACGGGCTGAGGGCCACGTGACCTGTGGACCAGGTGTCCAGCCCCGCTTTGGGCACTTTCCTTCTGAGGGCTGGTCGCCACAGGCAGGGCTCCCGGTTCCTCTTGCGGCCCCCAGCCGAGGGCCTGCCATGAATTTGGGGGGGGGGCTGGGGGTCAGCGACACGCTCCCCTGTGGGTTCTGCCCACTGCCAAGTGGGAAATCTAGTTCCTGTAGCGGGTTCCTCACGGGGTCGCGCCTGAAGTGCTGGGAGACGGCGGATCTCGGGTCATTTCCGTTCTTCTCGGCGTCCATGCACGTGTGTTTGGGGACTGTCCCACCGTCACCCCCCCTTTTCTGCGAGGCTGGAGGCAGAGTGGCCTGGGGTACCACGTCCCGATCCCAGAATTTAAAGAGCCGCCTTCTGGGAAGTAGCAAGAGAGGAGGCTCCTAGGATGGGGGACCGGCTCGAAGCCAGGGCCCCAGGAGCCCCGCCCGCGACACGCGTGTCAGGCGGTCACCCCTTTGCTCTCTCCCTGCTGTGTAGAAACAAGGCCAGTTCCTGGGACACCACGAGATGGGTCGCATCTGCTCGACGCTGCGGAGGCTGGTGGCCTTCTACAGGTGAGTGGGGTGACACGGCCGGCTCCCTCGGCGGGGGGCACACGTGACCCCCCAGCAACGTGCCCACTGTCTCACTCTCAGCCGCGTTCCTGTGTCCCGGGTGAGGCGAGGGGGGTTCAGAGCCTCAGGGGTGTCCCCGGGGTGGGCCGGGTGGCTGCGAGTTCCCCGGGAGCCCGTCCTGCCCGTCTGGGGCCCTGAGCCGCGTGTGCAGGAGCTGGGACCGCCTCGGCCACGCCCGCGCCGTGGTATCCCGGAGGGGCCGCCTCGGCCATCTCTGCCAGGAGGTGGTCCTGTGGCTCCGGGGGCTGCTGACCGGGCGTGGGCGGCTCACCTCGGGGACGCTGGGGTCCCGGGCTGAGGCGGGCCCTGAGAGCCCCGTTTCTGGTCAGCACGCACGACCTGAGCAGCTGGAACCTGTATGAGAAGATGGACAGTCTGCTGACCCTGCGCAGGCACCAGGGCAGCATGCCCACCGAGGTGAGGGCCACGGGGTCAGGGGAGGGCGCCGGTGGGAGGAGGGTGCCGGGGCGAGAGCGGGTCCTGAGGTGCAGGGAGGCGGGAGGTCCTGGGGGAGAAGGAAGGGTCCTGGGGAGGAGGGTCCTGGGGCTGGGGGGAGAGGTCGGGCGGGAAGCAGGTCCCGGTGAGGGCTCGGGGTCTTGTGCAGAGGAGCGTCCGCAGGTGGGTGTCCTGTCCGTGTCCCCAACTCCATGACAGGTCTTGTGTCCCGTAGGTCATCCACTGTGCGCTGCAGTGCACCTACTATGCGCTCCTGTGGCAGATCGTGGCAGCCACGGACCGGCTGCCGCCTCAGGTGGGTGAGGGGCTGGGAGGGGTCCGGTGCGGGTATGGGTAGGTGAGAGGTGGTGGTGGGGGCAGGTGTGGGCAGGTGAGGGGCCGGTGCAGGTGTGGGAAGGGTCAGGTGTGGGCAGGTGAGGGGCAGTGGGGCAGCAGGCGCGGGTACGTGGACTCCAGTTGTCTGTGACGGATGCGGCAGGCTGGGGACAGGGGACAGGGTCACCACTTCGACAGGCATCCGCCCCCACCACTGCCTAGCGTGTGTCACCCTGGGGTCGGGCCTGGGCTCCTGGGATCTGACCCAAGAGCTGACCTTGGCCCCGGCTGACACGGCCCTCCAACCTGTCCGCTCGCCACAGGGAGCTAGGTTTAGATCCTCTCTGAGCACCTGCCCCGTGTTTGCTGGGTGGGACCCTTGACCTTGGTTGCTGGCCAAACCAAGGGTACTTTGAAGTCAGCCGTGCTTTGGGCCCGTATTTATGGCTGCCTGGAAACGTTCAGCCCTAATTCCTCATGACGAAGGACAGACGGGGCGGGGCGGGGGGGCGGGGAAGAGGAGCATGTGGGAGGATGGCAGGTGGGGAGGGGTGTGGGGGACAGAGGGAGGTAGGGGAGGGGGACACGGGGGTTGGGGGAGGTAGACAGTGGGAGGAGAAGGGGGGGTGGGGGAGGGAGATAGTGGGGGAAGGGGACAGTGGGAGGTGGGGAAGGGGGAGGGGGTTGCCGGGGGGGGGGGGGGGGGGACACGGGGGTAAAGACGGGGGAGGGGGCCGGGGGGGGGACGTGGGGGTGACGAAGGCAGTTTGTCTGTGTCAGGCTGTGGCTGGAGGGCTGGCTCCCCTGGGCGGGGCAGGTGCCTGGCTGTGTCAGGTGGGGAAGGGGGAGGGGGTTGCTGGGGAGGGGCACGGGGGTAAAGACGGGGGAGGGGGCTGGGGGGGACGTGGGGGTGACGAAGGCAGTTCGTCTGCGTCAGGCTGTGGCTGGAGGGCCGGCTCCCCTGACGGGCGGCCCCTGCCCTCTCGCTGTCTGGCAGGACGCGCTCCTGGACTTGCGGAGGCGGCTGATGAAGTTCTGCGTGGCCTGCCGCGTGTACCTGAGCCACCAGAGCAAGGTGCTGAGTGAGAAGGTGGGTGCGTCCCTCGGGACCCTCACGGGGCGGGGGTCCCGGGGCGGCCGAACAAAGGGAGGGGCGGTAGAGAGGCCGGTGCAGATCGGGGCCCGTTCGTGTTTTCGGTGACGGTGTTTCCACGTCGTACCGCGCGTCTCGCACGGTGACTCGTCCGCTTACGCACACGAAAGCGCGTGAACGTCCCGTTCGCACAAACCCGTGCGCGCGCCCCCTGGTTACGTGCAGTACACACGTTTTGCGTGGGGCCCTGGACGCCGAGCGTGGGCAGCTTCCGCACGCAGGGATGTCACGTCTGCGGGGAGGCGCTTCTAGCGGCGTGTGTGCTCAGTGACCTGCTGCTTCCTTCTGGTGCGCGTGCGAACGTGCGCACGTGAGAGCGACCCCGTCGCTGTCTCCGATACGCGTCGCGGCCGACCGCTGGCCGAGGCGCAGGGCCCGAGTCTCCTTTCCGGGCTCCGAGCTCCGTCCTTCGTGACCCCCTCCCCGTCACGCTGTGTGTCCGCGCCCCCTGGTCACTGCGGGTTGTGGTCGCGAGCCTGCATGTGGCAGACGTTTCCGCTCACCGTGTGTGGCGTTGCCCGCGTGTTGTGCGTGCGGGCGCGTCTGTCATCTGCACGTGGTGCGTTTCTCGTGTGTGTGTTGTGGCTTTGGATTGTGTCCCGTGCGTGTCGTGTCTGGTCCGTATGTTGTATTTGTCACGCGGGTGTTCTAGGTTTCTTTCTCGTGTGCGTGTCGTGTCAGGATTGGTCACACACGGTTGTGTATTTGCGTTTCCGGTCTGCAGCGTCTGTGGCTTTCTGTTACCCGTAGGCTGCGTGTGTGCGGCTGTCTTTCCCGCCTGCGTGTGACGCGTCACTCTGCTGTCAGCCTTGTGCGCTGCTGGCTGACGGCAGCTTTTCGACGTCACCAAGAGTCCCGTGTGCTGGTCTCGTTGGACCCTGTGTCACGGGCAGGGTGGGGTCGAGGCGGGGGGTGTCTTCGAGGGGCCGGCTGCCTTACCCCTCCCCGCACTCTGGGTCCCGCCCAGCCCTGGGTCGCCCACCCCTGGGAGCCTGTGGGGGGCAGCCGGGGGCAGGCAGGGCATGACGCTCCTGTGGCTGCTCCGTCCCCCCCTCACCCCCTCAGGCCTTCATCCTGCTGTGCGACCTGCTGCTCATCCTGAGCCACCAGGGGCCCGAGGACACCGGCCTGGGGCTGCTCTTCTTCGTGCCCGACCACATCCTGCAGGGCAAGCTACTGAGCTTTGTCAGGGAGCACGTGTTTCTGGAGGAGTCGGGGTCTGAAGGTATGCCCCCCCAGGGGCCACGGGGGGCGGGAACCCCGGGCAGGAAGGGTATGTGGGGGCTGTGGTGGGGGGATGGGGGAGGTAACCCTGGGGAGGAAGGGTAGGTGGGGGCCGTGGTGGGGGGACGGGGGAGTAACCCCGGGGTGGAAGGGTAGGTGGGGGCCGTGGTGGGGGGACGGGGGGGTAACCCCGGGGTGGAAGGGTAGGTGGGGGCCGTGGTGGGGGGACGGGGGGGTAACCCCGGGGTGGAAGGGTAGGTGGGGCCGTGGTGGGGGGACGGGGGGGTAACCCCGGGGTGGAAGGGTAGGTGGGGGCCGTGGTGGGGGGACGGGGGGGTAACCCCGGGGTGGAAGGGTAGGTGGGGGCCGTGGTGGGGGGACGGGGGAGTAACCTCGGGGTGGAAGGGTAGGTGGGGGCTGTGGTGGGGGGACGGGGGAGTAACCCCGGGGTGGAAGGGTAGGTGGGGGCCGTGGTCGGGGGACAGGGGAGTAACCTCGGGGTGGAAGGGTAGGTGGGGGCCGTGGTGGGGGGATGGGGGGGTAACCCCAGGGTGGAAGGGTAGGTGGGGGCTGCAGTGGGGGGCAGAAGGGGGGGTAACCCGGGGTGGAAGGATAGGTGGGGGCTGTGGTGGGGGGACAGGGAAGTAACCTCGGGGTGGAAGGGTAGGTGGGGGGATGGGGGGGTAACCCCGGGGCGGAAGCGTAGGTGGGTCAGGGGGGATGGGGGGGTAACCCTGGTGTGGAAGGGTAGGTGGGGGCTGTGGTGGGGGAACAGAGGGGAGGTAACCCCGGGGTGGAAGGGTAGGTGGCAGCTGTGGTGGGGGGACAGGGGAGTAACCTCGGGGCGGAAGGGTAGTTAGAGGGGGTAACCCCGGGGCGGAAGGGTAGGTGGGGTGTTGGGGGGGATGGGGGGATAACCCTGGGGTGGAAGGGTAGGTGGGGGCCCTGGTGGGGGGACGGGGGGGATAACCCCGGGGTGGAAGGGTAGCTGGGGGCTGTGGTGGGGAGACGGGGGGGGGTAACCCCGGGGTGGAAGGGTAGGTGGGGGGTGGGGGGACGGGGGGGGGGTAACCCCGGGGTGGAAGGGTAGGTGGGGGGTCGGGGGGGATAACCCCGGGGTGGAAGGGTAGGTGGGGGGTCGGGGGGACGGGGGGGTAACCCGGGCGGAAGGGTAGGTGGGGGGTCGGGGGGGATAACCCCGGGGTGGAAGGGTAGGTGGGGGGTCGGGGGGGATAACCCCGGGGTGGAAGGGTAGGTGGGGGGTCGGGGGGGACGGGGGGGTAACCCCGGGGTGGAAGGGTAGGTGGGGGGTCGGGGGGGACGGGGGGGGGGTAACCCCGGGCGGAAGGGTAGGTGGGGGTGGGGCGCAGCGGGACACCGTGGAGTGCTCTGCACCCGGGATGATGAGCTGCACTCCGCACGTGTCTGTCTCCCGTGTTCACGCGGTCACGGGAGGGTCGGGGGAGTGCTGAGCAGGCGGTCAGGACCAGGAGACGCAGGCACCCCGTGGCACTCACGGGCTCTGTGCCGTTGGGGCCGCGGCGTCCGGTGGCGGGTCTGACCCACGGCCGGCCCCCGGAACGCTGCCTGGACCCCGAGCACCTCTGGATCGGACTTCCCGCCGTGACCGGCTGCGCCCTGCTCGCCTGCCACGCGGCTGTCCCACGGCTGAGCCACGAGGGGCCCGCGGGCCGACGTGGCCGACGCGTGCTGTCTCCCCAGGCCCCAGCAGGATTTACAAGGAGGACGACGCGGACGAGCTCCACGAGCTGTTCCACCGGAGGAACATGCTGGCCGTGTTCTGCAAGCTTGTCGTCTACAACGTGCTGGACTTGAGCGCGGCCGCCGAAATCTACCAGTTCTACCTGAAGGTGCCCGCGCGGCCCCCCTGCCCCCCCCAGCCCCCGCCGGGCTCCCCCTCCCCCGCCCACTGCTTTCTTGCGCAAGACACAGAGTCGGGGTGACAGATTCCAAACGGACGGAGAGCACGGGTGGCCGCTGGCCAGTCTTACGGACGCACGGTTCTCGTGGCCCCCACCACTTCCTGCGGACGAGCCCAGTGCAGCACGCGTGGGGACCGCGTCCCCCTTAGCGTCACATGTGCGTTTTTGGAGCGCTGTCGTCTCTCCCCACACCTGACGTCTAGCGGGTTTCTTCACTCGGGACATCACGTGCTGTCTTTTAAAGCCGTTCCCTCAGTTTCGTGCTTTTGTCACTAGCGAGACCGCGTGCAGCTGATCTTGTGACGGCAGGGTCCTGTGGCCGTGCGTCTGCGGGCTGGTGCAGTCATGGCAGCGGCATGTCACGGTGGCTCCGAGAGGCCTCGCTCCCTTGCTCCCGGCCCTCCATGCCCGGTGGCCCTGCCCTCCCCACGGAAGAAGCGTCCCGGTGGGAGGGGCCCAGCTAGTCCTGGCAGTGCAGCTGGCCCCAGGACCTTGATGCCTGATGGCTTCGGCTTCCCAGGTCCTGTGGACGTGCTCCCACCCGCTGGCCCTGACGCGGGGCCTGGTTGGTGCTGAGTGGCCGGCGGGATCCACGTCCGTCTAGGTCCTGGGGTTCAAGCTCCGTGGCTGTCCTTAGGGTTCGCAACGTTGGGACCCGGTGTGGTAACGCGTCTGTGCTTGCCGCGTCCCTGTGCTGACGCACGCCTGTCTTCGCCCTTAGCATTACCATCACTTTGGTGACATCATCAAGGAGACCATGACCAGGACGAGACAGAACGACAGGCTTCGCAACGCGCTGTCCCTGCTCCTGTGCCTACAGCAGGTGAGCGGTCTGTTCCGGAAGGTCGGGCGGCGCTCTGTGGCTGCTCCCCACGACACCAGGCCCCGTCGCCGGGGCCTGGAGGGGCGGGCGCCCTCGGGGACGTGCTGGCCGTGGGCACTGCTGCCCTCTCCTCGGGAGTCCTGCATCCCCGTCAGTGGCCTGTGAGCAGCTGCTGGAGGGGACGGCACGTGCTGGTGGCTGGGTCGTCCCACGCCCCACGGACAGACAGGGCGGCTGAAACATCAGACCCTTCTCCCTCCTGGTTCTGGAGGCTGTGGCCTGAGACCAGGGTGCCAGCGGGAGGGGGCGCCGGGGGTCAGGTTCTGGGGAGGCCTCTGGAGGGCCACACACGGTCCCCTCTGCCGTGTCCCCACGTGGCTGTGGGCGGAGGGCAGGAAGCTCTAGGGACACCTTCGAGAGCACTAACGCACTGCGTGGGCCCCGCCGTCCTGACCTGATCTGCTCCTCGCCAGCTGCCAGGGCCCCCTCGGTGGTCAGGCTTGCGCAGGTGGATTCGGGGGACTGATTCAGTCCCCCGCAGTTGGCTTCCGCGGTCGGCCCCACCTCAGGGTCGTGGGACCTTTGTGTCGGGTTCCTCTGCTGTTCAAGGACGGGAGGACAAAGGAGGATGCGGTCACAGGGTGTTGCGGGGACACGTGGCAGGTGGACGCGTGTGCCCACGGCTTCCTAGACGGAGGGGCGTCACCGCGTCGTGGGGGTCAGGGGGCCGCCGTGCCCCAGTGTTGGGCTGGATTGTCCCCGGGGGGGTTCCACGTGTGTCCTCGCACAATGAACTGGGGGCGGGGTGTCCCTGATCCTCCGGGTGGGCGTCACCCCCAGCTCCGTCCACTGAACCTCAGGATGGGCGTCCCTCTGTCATGACACGGCGTGAGAGGGCGTCCGCATCTATTCTTCCATCCCGTGGTGGTCGCCTTACCCACGTACGTGGCACCCGTGGCCGTGAAGCGTGGCTTGTTCCGTGCTCTGTTCTGCTTTTCACACGGGTGCGTCTGCCTCTCGTGTCACGACGGGCAAGGACGGGAGGGTGTGGCAGAGCCAGTGTGGACTTACAGGCCGGCAGGGTCTCTGGCGGACAGCCTGCGTGGCGGTTTTCCGGCACGTGGCCTCTGTTTCCGGGTTCTGGAGCGTGAGCACCTTCTGGACGCTTGCCCCGAGGCCTCCCTTTATCTCTGATGCTTTCCTGCCATTGGTTCTTCCTCGGGAAGCGGCCTTGTTCCTCCCGTTGTGGGACGGGTCTCACGTGACCTGTTCGGACGACCCACAGATGCCCCAGGGCACGCGTGGAACGTTGGCGGGCACGTCCCCGCCACGTCAGGGCCCGCTCTGCGTGTGCCTCCTCGGACTGGGAGCATCTTTCTCGCTCCTGGTTTTCTGTTGAGTCCGCCTCCGGGGCAGGCCCGGGGAGCTGCTGCTGAGCAGATGTGACGTGGCGGACTGGGGTGACCGCCGGATGGTGCGGGGACCCCGGATCCCCGTGTGGGCAGTCACGGGTGCTCCCCTGGCACCCTGGCCTCGGCGTGGCTCCCAGCAGGAGCCCCGCCCCTGTCCTCTGCGGAAGAGGTCATCGGCGAGCGGCACTGTCGTCCGGGACCCGGTCGTCACGGGCACTCACTCAGCTCTGGGCGGGGGCTGCAGGTCCAGGAGACGCCTCTCTGGATCTCTTGAGCCTCCGACCCCGGGGGTGGGGGTGCTGGCCACGTGTCTTGTGTTGGCTGCCTGTGCCAGACAGGGGGCCTCCCTGAGGTACTGGGGGGGCGTGGGGAGGGCCCAGTCAGCTCTCAGGGGTCCCGGCCCCTCTGCTGGCAGGGCTGACCCTCCGGCAGAGATGCCTGGTGCACAGACCTGTCCTGCACCCCTCGGTTCTCTAGCCTCGACAGGCTCTGTGCAGGGCGGGCCGCCCCGGCCCGCTGCCTGCTGCACCCGGAAGGTGCTGGCAAGGGCGTGGCCGCCCGACCTTCATAAAACTCAGACCCCACCAATGACAGGATCCAGACTCTGGACACGGGGCTCCTCCAACACTGTGGATGCAGTGTTCGCCCCCTACTCAGGCACACGGCCCCCCCAGACCCTGGGACACAGGCTGCCCCCCCCACTCAGGCCCACGGCCCGCCCCCCCGACCCTGGGACACAGGCTGCCCCCCCCCCACTCAGGCACACAGTCCCCCCCAGACCCTGGGATACAGGCTACCCCCCCCCACTCAGGCACACGGCCCCCCCCCCGCCAGACCCTGGGATACAGGCTGCCCCCTCAACCCCCCTTCTGAGGCACACGGCCCCCCCAGACCCTGGGACACAGGCTGCCTCCCCCACTCAGGCACATGTCCCCCCCCAGACCCTGGGATACAGGCTGCCCCCCCCGCCCCCCTACTCAGGCACACCAGCCCCCAGATCTCAGACACAGCCTGCCCCCTCGACCCCCTACTCAGGCACACGGCCCCCCCAGACCCTGGGACACAGGCTGTCCCCCCACCCCCCCTACTCAGGCGCATGTCCCCCCCCCCAGACCCTGGGATACAGGCTGCCCCCCCACTCAGGCACACGGCCCCTCCCCCCAGACCCTGGGATACAGGCTGCCCCCTCAACCCCCCTTCTGAGGCACACGGCCCCCCCAGACCCTGGGACACAGGCTGCCCCCCCCACTCAGGCACATGTCCCCCCCTAGACCCTGGGATACAGGCTGCCCCCCCCCACCCCCCTACTCAGGCACACCAGCCCCCAGATCTCAGACACAGCCTGCCCCCTCGACCCCCCTACTCAGGCACACGGGCCCCCCAGACCCTGGGACACAGGCTGACTCACTCTGCCTCCCCCACTCAGGCACACGGGCCCCCAGACCTGGGACACAGGGTGCCCGCCCCCTACTCAGGCACACGGGCCCCCAGACCCTGAGAGCCCGGGGTCGCTGGCGCATGCCCAGCACGGCCCTGACCCCACTGGGTCCCTGCAATCCCCCAGCTCTTTCAGAAGCACATGGACACGTACGGTCTTAACTACGACCCCATCGAGTTAATCTGCGGCCCCTTCTACTCCATCCGGCTGCTGGCTCGCCGCTTTGCGCTCACGCTCGGCTTTGACCGCGCCCGGGAAGCCGCCCACCTGATCCAGAGGTCCGTGCCGGGGGCTGCCCTGTCCACACTGCCCCCTTCCCGACTACACCGCCCCACCTGGTACTCTGCTCGTGGTCTGGGTCCCACCTGGGGCTGTGGTCCAGGGTCCGATACCCCGCCCCCAGGTGCGAGCCCCCCCCCCCCCCCCCGCGAGTCTCCCCCTCCGTGTCCTCGGCACCTGCCCGACGCCCCGACCACCTGCCGGCATCCCCGCCCCCAGGCGCGAGTTCCTCCCCCCTCCCCCCACGCTCCCTGCCGGTCCTCGGAACCTAACCGACGCCCCGCCCACCTGCCGGCGTCCCCGCCCCCAGGCGCGAGTCCCTCCCCCCCCCCTCCCAATGCTTCCCCTGGGTCCTCGGCACCTGCCCGACGCCCCGACCACCTGCCGGCGTCCCCGCCCCCAGGCGCGAGTCCCTCCCCCCCCTCCCAATGCTTCCCCTGGGTCCTCGGCACCTGCCCGACGCCCCGCCCACCTGCCTGCGTCCCCGCCCCCAGGCGCGGGCTGGCCTACGCCTTCTCCGAGGCCCCGGTGGCAGAAGCGGAGGGGGGCCGCCAGCGCTACCCAAACCTCTGCTTCCTGCTCCTGCTGGCCGAGTTCTCCTGCAAGATCCCCCCGGCCGAGCGCGGGACCGCGTGAGTGTGCGGGGAGCCCCCGGGGGGCGGGGCTCGGGGGAGTGGGGCGGGGAGGGCGGGCGCGCAGACCAGGGAGCCGTGGGGAGCGGGGCACGCACGCGGGAGGGAGGGTTCTGGGGGGGTGGGGTACCGTCCTCTTCACGCCGCGTGTCCCGGCTCCGGCCCCGGCTCCGGCCCGTGCGCGCGCTGGAGGCCGAGGGCTCAGGGCTGGTCCGGGTCGGGGGCGCCAGGCTCCGCGCTGCAGGACTCACCTGCGCCCACCGGATGGCGCCCCTCCGGCAGGCCGTGGCGGCCCCAGGGGGAGCGGGAGGGAGGGGGGGTGGCTCCTGAGGACCTCGGTGGGGTCCCCTCCCTCGTTCCCTCCCCGTCCCCCTCCCCCACAGCCGCCCTCCCATGTTCTCTCTTTTGCCCGCAGACTCGCTCACTTCCAGGACTCCATACCCGAGGGCGTACCTAGCTTTGGGGAAGGGGATATGAACCCCCTGCTCGTGTACCGCAAGTCGCTGATGAAGACGGACTACGTGCCCCAGACCGAGGAGGAGGAGGAGCCGGCCGCCAACCCGTTCGATGCCATCTGCAAAGAGAGCAAGCGGCCGCAAGGTGCGGAGGGGGCAGGGAGGGGGGAGGGGCGAGGGGCGAGGGGTCTGGAGCGGAGAGGGGGTAGGGGAGGGGGGTCGTGAACGGAGGAGAGGGGGCGGGGGGGGGGAGGGGGAGGAAGAGGGAGGAGAACGGGGGGAGGAGGAGAAAGGAGGAGGAGAAGGGAGGAGGAGAGGGACGAGGGAGGGGTGGGGGGGAGGGAGGGGTAGGGAGGGGCGAGGGGTCGGGAGGGGGGAGGAGGAGGGGGCGGGGAGGGGGAGGGGCGAGGGGTCTGGAGCGAAGAGGGGGTAGGGGAGGGGGGCCTGGAGGGGGGAGGGGCGAGGGGTCGTGAACGGAGGAGAGGGGCGGGGGGGGGGGGGAGGGGGAGGAAGAGGGAGGAGAACGGGGGAGGAGGAGAAAGGAGGAGGAGAAGGGAGGAGGAGAGGGAGGAGGAGAGGGACGAGGGAGGGGTGGGGAGGAGGGAGGGGTAGGGAGGGGCGAGGGGTCGGGAGGGGGGAGGAGGCGGGGGCGGGGTGGGTCGGGGGCGAGGGTTCGGGAGCGGAGACGGGGTAGGGGCCGGGAGGGGTCGGGAGGGGTCGGGAGGGGGTCAGATGGGGGAGGAGGAGGGGTCGGGAGCGGAGAGGGGAGGGGCCTGGGGTCGGGAGTGGAGGGCGCGGGGCGGGGCGGCCGGCCATGGCTGACCCTCCCTGCCGTGCAGAGCTGCCCGCAGCCACCTGTTCCACCTGGACACCAGACACCTTGGCCAGCTCCTCCGCGGGGGACCGAGAGCCGAGGACCGCGTCCAGGGGCCGCAAGTCCAAGCGGTGAGCGCACCGCGGGTGCTGCTGTGCTCCTGTCCCGGGCGGGCGGGGCGGGTGCGACTGGGGTGGGGGTGGGGGTGGGGGGTCCCGCTTGAGGCCGAGGCAGGGGTGGGCTGTGTCTGGGGAGGGCAGCCAGGGAGGGGCTCTTCCCCTTCCGCCCAAAGCGTGGAATAGGGGACACAAGGGTGTTAGGGGTGCAGCTGAGCCCTCATCCTGGGGGCTGTGTCGCCTCCATGTGTCTCCGGGACCACACCCCCTCCTCCATCCCCATCCTGCCTCCCTATCCCTTGTCTCCCCATCTCTTGCCACACTGCTGCACCCTGCCGCCCCTGCCAGCGCCTCTCGCCCCAGCGGGGCCCCTGCTCTCTGGCCCTGTTTCCTGCAGCAAATGGGCCTCCATCCCCCCTGCTCCCCGAGGGGCCTCCTGCCCCCGGGCCTGTCAACAGGGACAGGGACCGGACTGGAGGCAGAGTCCCCGGAGGCCCTGGCGAGCGAACCCCTGGCGGTTCGGTCTCCCTGGCGAGCGAACCCCTTCATTCTCTGGCAGGGACATCTTTGACGTGGACTTCCTGTCGTCAGAGGATTCGGACAACTCTTCCAACGAAGACGTGGACGTGGAGGGCATCTCCGTGCAGGTCTGTGCCGGCCAGGCCTCTGGGAGGTGGCCTCGCAGGGGCGCCGACTTCGGTTCTGGAGGGTGCCCAGGGCGGGGGGCTGCCTTCCCCAGCCAGGGCCCCTGGAGGCGGGACGGATCCTCTGCCACGGGGCCTCCGGGTGACGCCGTGGCCGCTGTGCCTGTGCGGGTGCGCGCGTGTCCTTCTTTGTGCTCCCCGGAGATCCAACTCCTGGTCTGACGGCTCGACGGGTCCGGGCGGGTCCGGGCGGGGTGGTGTGCACAGCTTTGCGTTTGTCCGTCCGTGTGTCTGTGTGTGGGTCCTGAGGGCTGTCTGTCCGTCCCCAGGGAGGATCCGACTGAAGAGGAAACCCCCCACCCCGTGAGGAGCTCCCCCTCCGTTGCTGTGTTCTGTCCCCTGTGGCCACCCACTCCTGGGGTCAGGGAGCCGGTGGCCTCCGAGTTCGGCCGACCCGGGCCCTCCAGGTCTCTAGGCAATGACAGAGACCCCTGCCATCTGCACCTGTGGATCCGAACCCCTTCTGTGGGGAGAGGGCTGTGTGACCGCTGACCGGGACCTTGGGATGCCCACCCAGGTGCCTACCGGCTGGCAGCTTTCTCTCCGGGCGACTGCTGTGCTTGGCTGGACGGTTCCAGAAACCAGCTGTGTTCTCCGCCGTGGAGCATGGTGCTGGGTCCCTCGTCCTCGCGGTCCGACGTGCGGCGGCTCTGGGTGGGCCGCCGGCTGTTCCTGTCACAGCCCAGGGCCTCGCTCTCGGGCATTTTGTGACGTCCGGCGCTGTGGGCCAGCTGCGGGGCAGGGAGGGCCCCAGGGAGTCTGCAGTCTGGTAAGCACGGGGACGCTCCAGACAGACTGGCTGCGCGGACCTGAGGCAGGGGCCCGGGCTGGATGCTTTTGGGCCACCCTCCCCCGGACATGCAGGGTGGGGCCTTCTGCCCTTCAAATCTCGTGTTGGTGCCAAACCACAGACCCTTCTCGGCCACTGTGTAGAGGGGGACGGCCCCCCGCGCATCCCGCACGGAGAACCAGCCCCCCCGCCCCCCACCCCCCGCGCGTGTGCGTCGGACCCTGGCCTGGGGGTTGGCTGCCTGGGTGGGACGTCTCGTCCCCCCACCCCTCCGGTCCCGTCCCCTCCCCTCCCCTCCCCTCCATTCCGTCCCAGTCCTGTCTCCAGGACTTGGGAAGCTGCTGTAGGAAAGTGCTGCCTCCCCCTCGCCCCCCCCCACCCCCGCCCCGGCCGTGGGGTCAGGAGCACGGGCGCCTCGCCTGCAGGCCTTGCGGGGACGGCCATCTGCTGGACGCTCCAGGCCCAGGGCCTGTGACCCTCGGCCGGACCTCCCATCCCCAGAGCCGTCCGTGCCAGACGGAGTCTCCCTCGTGACACTGCCCTGTGCCCCCAGTAGCGTCGCTGCCTGGTGTCCGTGTTCTCTGTGACCTTTGTGTGCTGTGTCTGTGTTGTGGGCTGGGCGAGCCGGGCCCGGCACGGAGAGTCTGTAACTTCTTTATTTGAAAATACAAACGTGATCTCGTAAAACGTTTTTAAATCGCTATACACACCAAATAAAAGTTAACTTTACACGTTTTGTACACGTACATGAAAACGTAAGTACGCTCGAGGGGGCACACCCTCCCACACCCTGCACGGAGGGTCGTGGCCCGGGCCTTGCCCGGAGACGCTCGTGCAGACGAGACGGAAGGTCCCGGGGCTTCTGGAATGTTCCCCACCGACTCCGTGAGAACAACACGGGGCCACCCGGCACCCAGAAGTCCGCGCACGGCCGGCGACCCCGAGGCAGCTCCTTTGGAGGGGAGCCGTCGGCCAGGCCGCTAAGTGTCCACACGCCTGAACTCGACGGCTAGCGGGGACTGCTAGCCAGGGGTTCTTGCACGGGGGTCGGCCCCTCCTGGCCAGGCGGGGACAGGAGCTTCATGACCACGTGACCCGCTTCGTGTCGAATAAAAATTCGTCATCTCCTACAAATCACTTCATTTTCTATAAAGGACAGCTCAACAATCAAACAGCTTTGACTTTTACACACAAGCTGCCTCGCGTCCAGCCGGCTGGCCCGGACCCCCGGCCGCGGGCGCACATCATCACGAGGGCTGTAGGTCGGCGTCGTCGCACGCGTACTCGTACAGGTCGACGGTGCCCAGGGCCGAGGGCGCCTCGAAGAAGGGCCTCTGGGCCAGCGGAGACCTCAGGACGCTCAGCTTCTGGTCCACGGGACTGAGCTCGGCTTCGTACCTGCAAGCAGGGGCTCGTGAGTGTGCTGGGGCGCGGCCGAGGCGGGCGGCCCCCACGAGCCCCCACGCGGGCCGAGCTGTGGAAGGCCCTCCGTGAAGTGCCCGTGGCCACGGGCCGTGGGCGCCAAGGCCACCTGGCAGAACTCGGCGTTGGGTCTGGACGGATGCCGCGACCCCTGGTCGGGATGACCCATCTGCACGAAGGACTGGGGACGGGGCAGGGACGCGTGCCGACTCGCGGTCGGCGTCGTAGCCGACGTTCTAGGCCGTGCCGCGGGCCGGCGGAGAGGAGATCGAAGCGTGCTGCTCCAGGCCACGTGCCTGTCGGCGCAGAGGCCCCTGCCGACCCACGACACGCTTACGCGGCCACCGGGTACGGTTACCACAAGAGGCAAGTGCAAGGTCGGTAAGCCCCACGGGGGTCGCCAGCAACGCGCAGCGGTATGCTGCAAGTTTCGAACCTCCTCAGGGCGCCTGGGTGCCTCAGTCCGCTAAGTGTGTGACTCTCGACTTGGGCTCGGCTCACCATCTCACAGTTCGTGGGTTCGAGCCATGCGTCGCACTCTGTGCTGACAGCCGGCAGCCTACTTGGGATGCTCTCTCTCTGCCCCTGCCTTGCTCATGCTCCCGCTCTCTCTCAAGAGTAAACCTTAAAACCCCACCTTCCCGACACCCCAACATCAGGAAGCCCTTCTGTGACAGAAGGCGAGAAGATCCACGTGCTGAAAACCACAAAATATTTTCCGGCAGAAGACGAGTCAGAGACCCAACTTGGCAGACAGCGCGCACGTCTGCGGATCAGGGAGCGTGGCGTCGCGGAGAGGCCCAACACCTCCACGCCGGGTGAGATTCTCAAACACGAGTCATCAAAACTTCCGTCTGTTTTGTGACAGCACACCTGCACGAGGCCGGTGGCAACGGTTCACGTGGCCCGGAACCGAGGGGAAGCCACCCAACGTGGGTCACCTGGTGGGGGGTCGCCCGCGGCACAGAAGGGGCCCCCCCACGAGCACGGTGAACGGCACGGCTCTGCCACACCTCGGGCCCGCAGAGGCGGCGTGGAGGGACGTAGGGGTGCGCTTCCGTGACGGCCCGGAAATGCACGACGGCCGGAGGAAGGCCAGCACCTGCCAGGGGCCCAGGTGGGGAGGGGTTTGGGGGTGACGGACGCACGCCCTGCTGGATCTCAAACTCTCTTGGGAGTGGGGGTCAGGACCCTGGCGGCCCCCATGGCCGCCGAACGGGGGGCAGGGGGGTGCCTCTCCTACGCGGGCCCTGCTCCTGACCCTGTGTGACCCTGACCCGGGGGACAGGCGGCCCTGAGGGGGCAGGGGGTGGGTGGGTGAAGAGCCCTGACGGGAGCAGAGAACCCGTGTGCCGCCTGAGCCTGTCTGGTGCCTGTGTGGAGGCTGGGATGCCTGAGCCCCCCACCGTCTGCACCCCGCGCGCCCAGCCACGCTGATGCCACACGTGGTCAGCCCCGGGTGAGAGGGCGTCCATCCGCACCTGGGCCCTGATGCCCCTGTCCCCCCACAGGCCTCAGGTGCAGACACCAAAGACGAGATTCCCCACTGCAGTGGCCCCGTGAGGGTGTGTTGGGTCCCAGCTTCTGAGCTGGCCTCTCAGACCCCAGCCCCACAGTGCGTCCCCCCTGCCAGGCCCCTCGGGGAGCCCTCCACCCGGATCACTGCCTGGCCCCCGTTCGGTGTGGTGGGGGGAGGGGGACGGCTCGGCAGGTCACAGCAGCACATCGGGGAGCACGCAGCACATTGGGGTGGGCGTGGGGGACAGATGGGGACAGATCGTGCCCTGGGCGGCAGGCCTCACGCGGCCCCGCTGCAGGGCCCGCTCTGGGCCGACCTAGCTGCCGCTCGCGGGTCCCAGCCCGAGGGGACAGGAGGCAGCACTGAGGGGCTGTTTCCGGGGAGGGGGCGGGCGGGGGCCGGGCGGGTGGGCACTCGCTCCCGGGTCCCCGCATGGCCACAGAGCCTGGGGAAGGGGCCTCACGGTGGAGTTCTGCCGGGGTGAGTTTGTGTCCGGGCCGCACGGCGAGCGCCAGTTCCCTTTCGGGTTCGGGACACCCGCAGCTGCCTTTCCCTGCCCACGGGGTCCCTTCTCTTAGGGCAGACACTCGTCACACGGATGTCAGAGGCCCCACCGGAGCCAGGGGGCGGCCCCCGTGAATCGCCGGGCTCTGGACGGAGCCCGTCCGGGGTCGGGCACGTGTGGTTTGAAAGGAGGCGCCTGCCGGCCGCTCGGCACCCGCGTCCGCCCGGCTGTCCCCGCGTCCCCGCGCGCACACTCACTCACCCGTCCTCCCACGGCTCTCCCGCAGCCTCCTCGGCCACCAGGATGTCGTACTCCTCAGCCGCGTACTTCTCCCAGTCGGAGAGCTCGGGGCCCTCGCTCTCGCTCTCCTGGATGAGACACGGGCGTCACGCGGCGCAGACGCGGCCGGTACCCCGCGCGCTCCCTGCCACGCCTGCCACGCTCACCCTGAGCAGGGACACCTGTTCCTTCTGCTCGTGGTCGAGGTATTTCTCGATGTTGAAGAAGGTGTCAAAGAACACGTTGGCCAGTTTGCAGTTTTTCAGATCGTGGAGCGTGATTTTCCCTGCGGGACGTGAAGCGTTTTCAAGACGGTTACTCCCGGGGGCGTGTTCACTAGGGTCCGTCGGGGGGTACGCGTCCTAACTCGCGGAGAAACTGCACTTTGTGACACAACTGGGCAAAAACACACACGCGCAAGAGGGTCCCCAGTGTGGGCGGACGGCTGGGGGGGGGGGGGGACCAGAGGCCTGGGGTCCTGAACACTATCACGAGAGGGTCCCCGGTGTGGGCGGACGGCTGGGGGGGGCAGGCGGGACCAGAGGCCTGGGGTCCTGAACACTCGCACCAGAGGGTCCCCGGTGTGGGCGGATGGCTGTAGGGGGGGCAGCGGGGACCAGAGGCCTGGGGTCCTGAACACTCGCACCAGAGGGTCCCCGGTGTGGGCGGACGGCTGGTGGGGGGGGGCGGAGACCAAAGGCCTGGGGTTCTGTGTGGCCCGAAATGGGTGAGAGGACGCACGCACGTGGAGGAGGAGCGCAGGAACAGAGAGGAACTCGGCCACCAGGGGGCGCCCGCCACCCACATCACGGAGCCAACGACCGGGACGGCAGCAGGGACGGCAGCAGGGCCGGCAAGCTGCGGCCAGGACCCGGGATGAGGGGCAAACACAGCGAACACCCCAAGACCGTGTTTCCTCCGGACACGGAAACACGAGACTAACGGCGGCCTCACGGCCCGGAACAGCCTCCCTCCGTCCCTCTCAAGGTGCCCTGGGGTCCCTCCTTGTGCCACCGCGGGCCTGCCCGTTGGTCACGGGCTTCTCAGCTGAGGGGTGTCAGGGGACCCCCCTCCGCCCCCCCGACTCCCTGGCCGACCCCGCGGTGTGGGCGCCAGGGGCAGGGACCGGAGCCGGTCGGGGCGGGGGGGGGGGGGGCCGGTGTCCACGGTGCCGTCCCACACCGGGAGTCTGGGCTCCGTCTCGCCAAGGTGGGACGCGCGGGAGACCCAGGGTCAGGGACATCCACCTTCCCGACGCGGGCGGGCGGGCGGGCGGGACGGGGGTCCTCAGCTGACAGCCCAGGGCCTTTCCCAGGTGAGGGCTGAGGGGACCCTGGGGCCTGGGAGGGCGCCGGAAGCGAAGCCACGGGACCAGGGGCACCAGCAGCTCCCCCTGCCCTGGGTGGGGTCCTGCGATGTGTTTGGTCCGAGCCCTCCCCGAGGCCCCGCCCACCGCGTCACCGACTCGGGGCGGGGCCGGCCGACTGGGGGCGGGGCCGGCCGACTGGGGGCGGGGCCGGCCGGCACCAGAGTGGGCGTCCCTCGCGTGGGCGTCCCTCGCGTCAGACGGCCTGTCCTCCTCCGCGGGAGCGTCTCTCACACGGGGGGCACCCCGCGTCACACGGGGATGTCCCTTCCAGGGGGGACCCGCGCTCAAGCGCAGCTGCCCGCACCTGGAGGCGTCCCACCTCCCAGGGAGAGCCGCCCCTCACTCGGGGTCCCTCACACAGGAGGCATCACCATGACAGGGGCACGTTTCCTCCCGCGGGGCAACGTCCCACAATGGGGGGGCACCCCAAACTGAGAACATCCCACACGGGTGGCCCCTCACAGGTCCCAGGGGTCCTTCCCTCACACAGCAGGGGGCATCTCATCTCAGGGGAGGGGCATCTCCTCACACACACGGCGGGGGGGGGGGGGCCCTCTTCTCATAGGGGTGGGGTCTCCTCACACACTGGGGGTGCATCTCCTTCCACACGGGGGGGGGGCACCTCCTCACACACGGGGGGGGGCATCTCACACGAGGGGGGCATCTCCTCACGGGGGGGGCCTTTCCTCACATGGGGGGGGCACCTCCTCACGGGGGGGGGGGGACATCTCCTCACACACTGGGGGTGTATCTCCTTCCATACGTGGGGGCATCTCCTCAAACACGGGGGGGGGCATCTCACACACGGGGGGGCACCTCCTCACACGGGGGGGGGCATCTCACACGGGGGGGGGCATCTCCTCACACGGGGGGGCATCTCACACGGGGGGGGGCATCTCCTCACGGGGGGGGGCATCTCCTCACACACGGGGGGGGGCATCTCCTCACACGGGGGGGGGCACCTCCTCACACGGGGGGGGGACATCTCACGGGGGGGGGGGGCCTCTCACACACGGGGGGGGGCCTCTCGTTACACGGGGGGTCATCTCACACACGGGGGGGGGGCATCTCACACACGGGGGGGCCTTTCCTCACACGGGGGGGGCCTTTCCTCACACGGGGGGGGCATCTCACACGGGGGGGGGCATCTCCTCACGGGGGGGGCATCTCCTCACGGGGGGGGCATCTCCTCACACGGGGGGGGACATCTCACGGGGGGGGGGCCTCTCCTCACACACGGGGGGGGCCTCTCGTTACACGGGGGGGCATCTCCTCACACACGGGGGGGGCATCTCCTTCCACACGGGGGGGCACCTCCTCACACGGGGGGGGGGGGCATCTCACACGAGGGGGGGCATCTCCTCACGGGGGGGACATCTCCTCACACACTGGGGGTGCATCTCCTTCCATACGTGGGGGCATCTCCTCAAACACGGGGGGGGGGGCATCTCCTCACACACGGGGGGGGGCACCTCCTCACACGGGGGGGCCTTTCCTCACACGGGGGGGGCATCTCCTCACCGGGGGGGGCCTCTCCTCACACACGGGGGGGGCCTCTCGTTACACGGGGGGGCATCTCCTCACACACGGGGGGGCCTCTCCTCACACGGGGGGGGCATCTCCTCACGGGGGGGGCATCTCCTCACACACGGGGGGGTGCACCTCCTCACACGGGGGGGGGCATCTCCTCACGGGGGGGGCCTCTCGTCCCACGGGGGGGCGTCTCCTGACACAGGGGGGGCATCTCCTCACACACGGGGGGGGCACCTCCTCACACACGGGGGGGGCAACTCCTCACACGGGGGGGCCTCTCCTCACCGGGGGGGGGGGGGACTTTCCTCACACGGGGGGGGCATCTCCTCACGGGGGGGGCATCTCCTCACACACGGGGGGGTGCACCTCCTCACACGGGGGGGGGCAATCTCCTCACGGGGGGGGCCTCTCGTCCCACGGGGGGGCGTCTCCTGACACACAGGGGGGGCATCTCCTCACACACGGGGGGGGCACCTCCTCACACACGGGGGGGGCAACTCCTCACACGGGGGGGCCTCTCCTCACACGGGGGGGGGGCATCTCCTCACCGGGGGGGGGGGGACTTTCCTCACACGGGGGGGGCATCTCCTCACACGGGGGGGACATCTCACGGGGGGGGCCTCTCCTCACACACGGGGGGGGCCTCTCGTTACACGGGGGGGCATCTCCTCACACACGGGGGGGGCATCTCCTCACACACGGGGGGGGGCACCTCCTCACACGGGGGGGCCTCTCCTCACGGGGGGGGCCTCTCCTCACACACGGGGGGGGCCTCTCGTTACACGGGGGGGCATCTCCTCACACACGGGGGGGGCACCTCCTCACACACGGGGGGGGGCACCTCCTCACACGGGGGGGCCTCTCCTCACACGGGGGGGGCATCTCCTCACGGGGGGGGCCTCTCGTCCCACGGGGGGGCATCTCCTGACACACGGGGGGGGCATCTCCTCACACACGGGGGGGGGCACCTCCTCACACGGGGGGGGGCATCTCCTCACGGGGGGGGCCTTCTCGTCCCACGGGGGGGCGTCTCCTGACACACGGGGGGGGCATCTCCTCACACATGGGGGGGGCACCTCCTCACACACGGGGGGGGCAACTCCTCACACGGGGGGGCCTCTCCTCACACGGGGGGGGCATCTCCTCACGGGGGGGGCATCTCCTCACACGGGGGGGCCTCTCCTCACACGGGGGGGGGCACCTCCTCACGGGGGGGGCATCTCCTCACAGGGGGGGGCATCTCCTCACGGGGGGGGCATCTCCTCACATACGGGGGGGGGCATCTCCTCACACACGGGGGGGGCACCTCCTCACACGGGGGGGCCTCTCCTCACAGGGGGGGGCATCTCCTCACGGGGGGGGCATCTCCTCACATACGGGGGGGGGCATCTCCTCATACACGGGGGGGGCATCTCCTCACACGGGGGGGCCTCTCCTCACACGGGGGGGGGGCATCTCCTCACGGGGGGGGGCATCTCCTCATACACGGGGGGGGGCATCTCCTCACTCAGGGGGCGGCATCTCCTCACACGGGGGGGGCACCTCCTCACACGGGGGGGGGGACATCTCACGGGGGGGGGGGCCTCTCCTCACACACGGGGGGGGCCTCTCGTTACACGGGGGGGCATCTCCTCACACACGGGGGGGGGCATCTCCTCACACACGGGGGGGCCTCTCGTTACACGGGGGGGCATCTCCTCACACACAGGGGGGGGCATCTCCTCACACACGGGGGGGGCACCTCCTCACACGGGGGGGCCTCTCCTCACACGGGGGGGGGCATCTCCTCACGGGGGGGGGCATCTCCTCACACATGGGGGGGGGCACCTCCTCACACGGGGGGGCATCTCCTCACACACGGGGGGGGCAACTCCTCACACGGGGGGGCCTCTCCTCACACGGGGGGGGGGGGCATCTCCTCACGGGGGGGGCCTCTCCTCACACGGGGGGGGGGCCTCTCCTCACACGGGGGGGGGCATCTCCTCACGGGGGGGGCATCTCCTCACACGGGGGGGGCCTCTCGTCACACGGGGGGGCGTCTCCTGACACACGGGGGGGGGGCGATCTCACACGGGGGCATCTCTTCCCTCTAGGGGCAGCAGCGTCTCCTCACACGGGACGTTACCTTCGCTCTGGGGCTTCACCAGGTCCAGCATCTGGCACAGGCAGTCCTCGAAGGGCAGGGCCTCGATGGCCATGCTGTCCAGCCTGCGGCACTGCTCCTCGTAGAAGTACTCCAGTTCGAACATGGACAGGGCCCCGTCCCCGTCCAGGTCCATGCAGCGGAACCAGTACTCGATGCTGCGGTCACGGCGGGTCAGGGCGAGCCTCCGTCAGCCCGGCCGGCCGGGACGCGAGGACCCCGGCCCGGCCCCCCCCCGGGACGCGGCCCTGCTGGCGCCCACGCTCGGGGACGACCGCCACCCCAGGGCTTCCGACCGCCGTACCCAACAGACCGCGCGACAGCGCCGAAACGCGTACCTGGTTGGAGTTTTTTTGTCTTCCTCAGAGATCAGAAACCAGACAAAGTCGGCGTAGCTGATCTTTCCTTCCTTCTGTACTTTTCTGCCCCTGGGTTCCGGGCCGAGAGCAGCGGACGAAACGGGGTCAGGGGGAGGCGGCCTGAGGCGGGACGTCCCCGCCCGCTCCCCGCCGGGAGTGGGGCCTGGCGTTTGGCCCCGTCCGGCACTCGGCTCCCGCCGGGGGAGGCCCGAGAGGACGCGCGCCCCCATGGTGGGGGGGGGTTACCCTGCGACCGCGGATGGGGCAGGGGTGGCCACACGGCCTTAGTCACGGCCGCCGCGTGGCCTCCGACGGCCCTACTCCAGGGCTCCCTCAGATGCCCCGGGCCTGACGTGACCCACCCACACGGGGCCGTCCTCAACCACCCCTCACTGATGACCTCTTGTGACAACAGCGTTCGCCCCCTTCTGACCTCACGTGACACAGACCTGCATCCCCTCGTTTATGATCTCACGTAACAGACGCGTGTGTGTCCCCTCTGATATCACGCGACGGACCTACGTCTCCCTTTCCCATGAGCTCGTGTGACAATGGCAAGTATCCTCCCTTACGTATGACCTTGCGTGACAACAGCACGTGTGTCCTCCTCATGACCTCACGTGACAAGAGCACTCATTCTCGACACAGGACAAGTTCACATGAGGCAGCGAACGAGACAGAACGGGACACAGGGCTCAGAACACGGGCCGCAATCACCAGAAAACCCAAGAAGCGGTGGCTGTGACACGTACCTGGTCACCGCCCCTGAGAATATCCTCTCGATCATCTTGGTGGACAGAGCTGTGGAAACGGAATCGGGCCGTGAGCAGCGGGCACACGCCCGCGGTCATGGCCCGACCTCAAGCGAGCGGGGCCGGCCGGGCGGGCTCGGGTCAGGAACGCCGAGACCCGGGCCAAGCGGGGGTGCCACAGAGGGCCCGAGTCCCGCACGTGTCCTCCCCGGGGTGCCACCCAAGGACGGAGCCCAAATCCAAGCCGCGAGAGTGGAAAGCCGACCCGGGTGCTCCGAGAAGAAACGCGCTGGGAAGAGCACAACACGTGTCTATTCCCGTTTCCAGGGGCCCCGACTCCCAACTCTCTCCCTTCGTGATCAAAACCAAACGCGTCCAGCTGACCCGACAGAGGGGAAGTGACCACATCGGTCAGCGGAGGTGCCGGGCCCGACCCGGCACTGAGCCGGGAGCTCCAACAACACACATTCATCCTCCCCCAGGGCTGCTTCCTCCTGAGGCCTGTCTCCTGGGCGTGTAGACGCTGTCTTCTCCCCGTGTCCTCACGCGGTCACCCCTCTGTGCGTGCCTGTGTCCTCGTCCCCTCTTCTCGTAAGGACGCCAGCCCTATGGGATCACGGCCCACTCGACCGACCTCACTTTACCTTAATCCCCTCTTTTTAAAAACCCACCTCCACTGACAGGGCCATTCTCGGGTCCTGGGAGGCATGGCTCCGAAAACGAATTGGGCGGGGGGGGGCTCAGAGCAGCCCATTCCAAGCACCGTGCCCACAAGACAGGGAAACGAAGACAGCGTCTGTCCACGTCTCCCATTTCATGCTACGCCAATGAATGTCGCCCTGATACGAAATGACCGGATGCTACAAGAGGCTCAACTGTGTCTCCCCAAAACACACGCCTGCATCCTGGTTCCTGGCATCCGGAGGTGGGTCCTTAATTGGCAACAGGTGTTTGCAGACGTGATTAAGTGAAAGACCTGAAACGAGGTCACCCTGAATGATCAAGGTGGCCCTAAAGACAATGAGCGTCCTCGTAAGAGACAGAAGAGAGACGCAGACACAGAGGAGAAACCATGTGAAGGCAGAGGCAGAGACGGGAGGGACGCGGCCACGAGCCCAGGAATGCCTGGAGCCTCAACAGCTGGAAGAGGCAGGAAGGACCCTTCCCTGGAGCCTCTGGAGGGACTGTGCTCCTGCCCCGCCTGGATCTCAGCGGCTCGGCCCCGCCAGGATTTCACGAGCCTTGCCTGCTGGATCTCAGCGACCCTACCTTGCCTGGATCTCAGTGGTCCTGCCTGAATCTCAGTGGTCCTGCCCTGCCTGGATCTCAGTGGCCCTGCCCTGCCTGGGTCTCAGCGGCCCTGCCCCTCCTGGATCTCAGTGGCCCTGCCCTGCCTGGGTCTCAGCGGCCCTGCCCCTCCTGGATCTCAGCAGCCCTGTCCCTCCTGGATCTCAATGGCCCTGGGCTGCCTGGATCTCAGGGGTCCTGCCCTGCCTGGGTCTCAGGGGTCCTGCCCTGCCTGGGTCTCAGTGGTCCTGCCCTTCCTGGATCTCAGCAGCCCTGACCCTCCTGGTTCTCAGTGGTCCTGCCCTTCCTGGATCTCAGCGGCCCTGACCCTCCTGGTTCTCAGTGGTCCTGCCCTGCCTGGATCTCAGCGGCCCTGCCCCTCCTGGTTCTCAGTGGTCCTGCCCTGCCTGGATCTCAGCGGCCCTGCCCCTCCTGGATCTCAGTGGCCCTGCCCCTCCTGGATCTCAGCGGCCCTGCCCTGCCTGGATCTCAGTGGCCCTGCCCTGCCTGGGTCTCAGCGGCCCTGCCCCTCCTGGATCTCACTGGCCCTGCCCTGCCTGGGTCTCAGCGGCCCTGCCCCTTCTGGATCTCAGTGGTCCTGCCCTTCCTGGATCTCAGCGGCCCTGCCCTGCCTGGATCTCAGCGGCCCTGCCCCTCCTGGATCTCAGCAGCCCTGTCCCTCCTGGATCTCAGTGGCCCTGCCCCTCCTGGATCTCAGTGGTCCTGCCCTGCCTAGATCTCAGTGGTCCTATCCCTCCTGGATCTCAGTGGCCCTGCCCTGCCTGGATCTCAGTGGCCCTGCCCTGCCTGGGTCTCAGCGGCCCTGCCCCTCCTGGATCTCAGTGGCCCTGCCCTGCCTGGGTCTCAGCGGCCCTGCCCCTTCTGGATCTCAGTGGTCCTGCCCTGCCTGGATCTCAGCAGCCCTGACCCTCCTGGTTCTCAGTGGTCCTGCCCTGCCTGGATCTCAGCGGCCCTGCCCCTCCTGGTTCTCAGTGGTCCTGCCCTGCCTGGATCTCAGCGGCCCTGCCCCTCCTGGATCTCAGCAGCCCTGCCCTGCCTGGATCTCAGTGGCCCTGCCCCTCCTGGATCTCAGCAGCCCTGTCCCTCCTGGATCTCAGTGGCCCTGCCCCTCCTGGATCTCAGTGGCCCTGGGCTGCCTGGATCTCAGGGGTCCTGCCCTGCCTGGGTCTCAGGGGTCCTGCCCTGCCTGGGTCTCAGTGGTCCTGCCCTTCCTGGATCTCAGCAGCCCTGACCCTCCTGGTTCTCAGTGGTCCTGCCCTTCCTGGATCTCAGCGGCCCTGCCCCTCCTGGTTCTCAGTGGTCCTGCCCTGCCTGGATCTCAGCGGCCCTGCCCCTCCTGGTTCTCAGTGGTCCTGCCCTGCCTGGATCTCAGCGGCCCTGCCCCTCCTGGATCTCAGTGGCCCTGCCCCTCCTGGATCTCAGCAGCCCTGCCCTGCCTGGATCTCAGCGGCCCTGCCTGGATCTCAGCGGCCCTGCCTGGATCTCAGACTGTGGTCTGCAGAAGTGGAGGAGGAGAACTTCCTGCCGCGGGATGGCCCTGGTTTGTGTGGAAACTTCTGCACAGCCGTCCTGGGCATCGCTGCTTCGTAAATTCTTTGACTCTGGAGTTTTGGTCTTCAGACAAAAACAGGATACCGTTCTATTGCTTTAGGCCCTGAGCTATGGCAGCCCCAGGAAATATGCCCTCTCACTTGGATGTGGAGATCCAGAGACTGAAAACACGGAGCCTCGAAGGAAATGTACCTTGTGGCTGCAGGGGAAGAAGTCACCCCCGACCCCCTCTGCCTGGCTGCCGCCGCCCACGTCAGACAACCCTGTGGGCCCCAACGCTCTCACAGGTGGGGCCGGCTTACGTGGGCAGGTCGGCCCCCCGTGTGTCCACGTGTTGCCGTCTTCCGTGTGCATGTGTCCCACGTGCGTCCCTGTCTCTAGTGCTGTGCCCCGCACGTCCCGTGTCTACCCCGTGTGTGCCCTGCACGTCCCACGTGTCCGCCCGTCTCACGTATTGTGCCCCGAGCGTCCCGTGTGTCTCCATATCCCGTGTGTGCTGCGGGTCGCATGTATGTCCGTGTCTCACGAATGCCCTGCAAGTGCCACGTGTGTTCCTGTCTCACGCGTGCACGTCCCGCGTCTCCCGTGTGTGTCCCGCAACCACAGACCACTCCCGGAGACAGGAGAGGTGAACGGGAGAGGAAGGCGGTTTTAGGCATCGGGCCACAGGCCCGGGGGAGGCGGCCATGGCCAGTGGCACCGGCCAGAGCTGAGTACCCAAGGGGGCGACGCTCGTGGGCCCCCTCGTCCCACGCAGGCCGCGAGCTCACCGTGGTCATTGTGCCGGGCCAGGTCCTGGGAATCGATGAGAAGGTCGTGGTCCGTGTCCAGCTCCCAGAACTTGCAGTAAATCACATAGAAGTGCTCGTACGAGAAATACTCTGTCAGCTGGTTGATGTCTGCTTCCTCTTCCAAGAGCGCCACGTTCTGCCAACACAAACCCAACAAACCTGCTACCCTCCTCTCGGCGTGATCCCCACGGGAGGGGGCCCCTCGTGGGTGGGACCGCCGGGCAGCTCACGTCACAACAGGCCCGAGGGGTGGGAGCACGGCACCCGGGTCAGGAGCCCACCCAGGCGAGGGTCCGGCCCGAGACTTGGCGCGGCTGCCGCTGTCTGCGAGAGGCAGTCCTGCGGGTGTCCACGCTCTCACCGCTGTGGCCTCCTGATGAGGACGGGTCAGCCCTGTCCTCATTAACGTCCACACGTCCGCAGAACCCGAGTGAGGAGGGCACCCCGCACCCCAGTTCCCACAGTCCTGCAATGGATGCTGGGAGGTCTGGGTAGACGGTTGGGTAGAGGGTGGAGGATGAAGAACGGAACAACAGAATGATGGAAGAACGGTGGAGGGAGAATGGAAGGGTGGAGGATGGAGGAAGGAGGGTCGGAGGATGGAGGAAGGAGGGTCGGAGGATGGAGGAAGGAGGGTGGAGGATGGGTGGAGGAGGGTGGAGAATGGATGCAGGGTGGATGGAGAAGGGTGGAGGATGGGTGGAGAGGGTGGAGGAGGGATGGAGGACGGTGGAAGATGGAAGGAGGAGGGTGGAGGATGAATGGAGGACGGTCTAGGTTGGATGGAGGAGGATGCAGGAGGACGGAGGAGGGTCAGAACGCAAGATGGCAGACGGAAAGGCAGGTGGGTATGAGTAATGGGTGTACATAGGCCCTGTGTCCCTGCTGGCCGGCCGCCTACCTGCAGGAACGTGCTTCTCCGGAGCTCCGCACACGTGATCCTCCCCGACCAGGACCTGTTGACGGTGTAGAAGATCCTCTGTATGACCTGCAGGGGAAAGGCCGTCAGCGGAGCGCCCGGACCCCCGGCGACGCAGGACCCCGTGTCTCGGGCCAAGGCCCCGCCCTGCACGTGCCCGACAGCCGCGTCAGGGATGGGCACGCTTCTGGGTCACGGGGAGGCGCCAAGGGGGCCCACGGGGTCTGTCCGCCCACTAGCAGCGGCCCGGCCTGCGCAGGTGGGTCCGTGCGGGCGACGGACGCACCTGAGCTGGGATGGGGCTGTGGGCAGGACTTCCCGGAAGGCCAGGAGTCCTCACGGCGCGCTCAGGGAACGACCTGCTCTGACCACGTCCACAAACACAAGTCACCACCGGGTCGGGAGCATCAGTGGAAGGCCGGAGAGGGCTGCACACCAGGCTCGGCTCTGAATCCCAGATGGGGACGGCCTGTCCTCACCTGTCCTCACCCAGGACATCCGTCACCTGTCGTCACCTGTCCTCGTCCCATGACATCCCTCACCTGTCTCACCTGTCCTCGTCCCAGGACATCCCTCACATGTCTCACCTGTCCTCGTCCCAGGACATCCCTCACCTGGCCTCACCTGTCCTCGTCCCATGACATCCCTCACCTGGCCTCACCTGTCCTCGTCCCATGACATCCCTCACCTGTCTCACCTGTCCTCGTCCCAGGACATCCCTCACCTGTCCTCACCTATCCTTGTCCCAGGACACCTATCACTTGCCTTTGTCCCAAGACATCCCTCACCTGTCCCTGCCCGTGAGGACAGAATGTGCGTGAAGGGTGCACATACAAAGCCTTGTGCATGTTTGGCACCCAGTGTCCTTGGTTACCACTCACAACTGCGGTCACCTTCCCTTCACGATGACCCCTAATGCCGGTGACAGGGGAACCAGGACAGGATGGCGTGTGGCCTCCCCAGGCAAACACAGAGCTCCTCTCGTGCACATCCCGTGTCACAGAACACGCGTGTGTACCCGGCCAGAAAGCCCACCCGCACGCCGGGCTCAGGCACTGGGGAGAGGGGAGCCCGCTCGGGAGGAGAGTGCTGGCTGGTGGGCGGGCGAGGGCCAGGCCCTTCGTCCCAGGCCGCCCTTTCATGTGCCCAGGGGCTGGGGACAGGGCCGGGCAGTGAGTCCCTGCCTCCCGGGCAGGCTGGCCCCTGGCCACGACGCTTCAAAGAGCAGGTAAGTGCCGTCCCGGAGCTGAGACGTCCTCCCAGGCTCAGCGGCCCCAGCCCAGCCCTCTCCCGCCCAGGGAGGGAGAGCAGACAGGTCTTGGGGACGCCCCCTCCCTCGTGCTAGAGTCTCACTGCTGGACGTGTGGCAAGACCCGCGAGGCGCTTCCTGCGCTCGCGGCGCTCCGTGCCCGCAGACGGGACCTCCGCCTCTCAGTGCCCCTCGCCCGGGACCCACTGGGGAGACGGTGCCAACACCTTATTCACAGGTGAGAGACCCGGGGTCAGAAGGGCCACAGCCCGGGCACCCAGGGGCAGCGGACTGTGTCCGTGTACTCACGGTGGTGATGTAGCGGGAGTGGAACTCAGACGCCTCCTTCAGGAAGGCCAAGCCCGGGTGCGTGTTCACCACGTCCTGTGCACGCGAGACAAGACGGAGGTGGGGGACGCGCACTGTGCCCGCCGAGCCCTGGAGCCCGTCTGCCGCGTGCCCCCACGGCTTCGGCATGGACGCCCGCCAGGCGTGGTGGCGGTGTGAGCGTGTCGCTGCCTCACCCACGGGCTCGGGGACCACGGCCGGTTCCCGGGAGTCCGCACGGCACCTGTCCCCAGCAGCCGAGACCCGACGGGACAAACACGGAACAGCCCCCACGCAGTGGCACGCGTGCGACACCCTCACTTCCGAACGGCACCCACGGGAGCCTTCAGGTCATGTCTGCGGGGATAAGTGCGCTACCGGGAAGGGCTGCGTGGAAAATGCCGCAACGCGAGAACCGCCCAGGCTCGAGGACCGCGCTCAGGCCGCGCGACACCCCGCACGGGCGTGGAGGGGAGGGGAGCGGAGCGCTGTGTGCGGAGGACGTTCTGGAACGCCACAGCCCGTGCCTACGCCGCAGGGGAGCCCGCCAGGGGCCGGACTCCCCCCTCCACGGCCCCGCCACTCACACACGCTCGCACCGCGCGGGCCACGCGCGGTCCCGCCAGCGACGCGGGCTCGAAGGGGCGGGTCCCCGAGCCGTGTGTGTGGAACGCGCTACCCTGAGGAAAGGGAGCCCCGTCTCGCAGCTGGCACGCGGCGCGGAGGCAGGGGCAGAGCCGTGAGGAGGGGAGAAGGTGCACGAGGCGCAGACGTGGGCGCACCTGTAGGAAGGGGACGAAGTCCTCCTGCACCAGGTAGTTACAGCCGGGATTCATGAGCAGGTGGACGAACTTGGCCGCGTCGTCGTGGCAGTTCTGGAGGATCCTGCAGCGACAGAGGACATGCCGGCGGTCCCCCCATGCCACGTCCACGAGGCCCCTCCCAGACGCGGGCGGCGGACGGACGCCGGGCCCCCCACCCTGGAGGCCAGCCCCCTGCTCTCGCCATCTCGGCCGCAGGAGCCCGGGCCCGTGACGTCCCCCCTCCCGACACCCGCCCCCCGCGCTCCCGCCTGGGACTCACTTTCTCCACATGGCGACGAACTTGTGCACGGACACGGAGCCCGTGCGCTCTCCCCCGGCACTGCAGAAGAGCGGTCCCTTCCAGTACAGCGGGCAGCCACAGGCCTACGGGACGGGGGCACAAGCGGGCGGTCAGCGCCTCCCGGGCCCCCACCACGGCCACCACACCCCGCGCTCCCACGGGGACGCCGCAGACAACTTCTGCTGCGCCAAGACCCCTCTGGAAGCCCATGAGCCCCGCACACACGAGCTCCAGTGAGCCGTGAAACACACGGCGTGCGTCCTTCCCCGTGCACCAGGGGACAGCATCTGTCACATCGGGTGACGGGAAGGCAGCTTGAGGACGGGGAACGGACCACCCCCTGACCAGCACACAGTCTACCGGCAGGCAACCAGCAGGTGCCCAAACTCTGCACGTCTAGAAACACCTCATGATAAACACAGACGATAGGACAGACAGCGTAAATTAGGAAGGGCTCCGAAATGCAACAGTGAAAACGCCGTCCATCGGATTCACCAAACGAGCGTTGACAGGGGCGTTCGGCCCGCATAGCAGCACAGAAGGCTGAACGCCGGCAATCCAAGGTCCTACCGCAAAAAAAGCAAACAAAAGAAGAAACACAGAACAGGCAGAAATGAAGACGAAAGAGAGCAAATATCTTAATACGGAAAATCAGCAAAACCGAAAGTCCGTTCTTTGAACATGTAAAAAAGACTGTAACGCCCCTCAGAAATACTCGTCAACTACTAAAGAAAACACAAGTTACGAACGTCCGCTGTCACGGCAGTTCCCACACGTGACAGAAAGGCAGGAAGCGCGTGACACCAATGACTTCACGCCAACACGTGCCACAGCTTTGGGGACACGCACAGACTCCCGGATCCAGGGGTCTAACCAAATGGACACAAGAAAAGGTCTGAACAGTTCTATGCAGCTGCAAAAAAGCCTTAACTCCAGACTTTCCCACAAGGAAAAGTCCGGGCCCCAAAAGTCCGCCAACGAGCTTGTTCAAATATTTACGGAAGAAATCACATGCACCGCACACAAACTCTTCCAGAGACTGAAAGTAAGGGGCATTTGGTAATTCTCATTACGAGGGCTGCACATATACTGACGTGTGTCAGGAACGCGAGGAGAATTAGGAGCCGGTTATCCATCGCGATCAGTAATGCAGAAATGTCACAGAAAACGCATCGTGAACCGATTGAACTCGACCATTAAACAAACAGCGATGAAGAAACAGCACACGGAGAAACTATGAACAGAGACGTACCTTCTTCCTTTAATGTTTTTTTGTAATGTCTACCCCCAGTGTGGGGCGCGAACACACAGCCCCAAGACCAGGAGTCACGCACGCCACAGCCTGGGCCAGCCAGCTGCCGCGGGAACACTTACCGCGATGAAGGGAATCCACACAAGGCCCGCGGCTCGCGTCACGTGCCAGGGTGATGCGTGCAGTCCCCGTGCCTGAGCCGGGACCCAAGCCAGGGCACCAGTGCTGCAGGCCGGCCCGGCCAGGCGCCGCGGCCGGAGAAGACAGGCCGCACAGGAGGCCCCGAGAGTGTGGAAGTCACAAACGTGTGGCAGGGCGTGCGGGAACGCGCAGGGACTCGGAGGGCAGTGAGGACGCGCCCGGGAGGAAGCACAGCCACGTCGCCAGGCGCAAGCACCATGTCCGCGAGGCTGTTCTGCACCCACACGCTGGCAACAACCGGAAAACGAACTCGTCCGCAGCGCTGTGTGCAAAACGCGTCCAGAAACCCGTCAAGCGTGCACCCCACACGGCGTCACGTGTGCACAGAGCCGGGCACAGATCTTTGCCGGGACACCGAGGACCCCGTGCCGGCCTCCCGCGGTGGACGAGCCGACGCGGTTCCCGGAACGAGTGACCCACGGGCTCGACGCGAGGCCAGCAAGCACCAGCGGGTGTCTGTGGGACAGGGAAGCTGCTTCAAAGGTGCTGCGGGGACACGGAGGGCTCTGCAGGCTTACTGCTGAGTGACGTGCGTGACCCGGGCGCATCTGGGCCAAGGGGGACCCGCCGGCCGCAGGGAACAGGGTGGGGAGCAGATCGGACCCGGCAACGGATCCCGCGGTTCGGGGGCAACAAGTGGGCTCCAACGGGAGTGCCGCGCCACCGGGAAAGCCGCCCTCAGCTGCGCCACGAGCAGCGCGCGACGGGTCCCCGTCCGGAACGGGACCGCCACGGCCGCAAACTCTCCGCGGGAACACGTGACGAGCGGGTCAGCCTGGCTCCGGAGCCGCGAAGACAGACTCCCCACGCAGGACGCGGAGCACCCCTGGCCCCGGAGGGAGGCCCACGTCAGCTTCACGTCAGCACCGTCTGCCGGGAGATGCCGTCGAACGAGGGAACGGAACCCAATGGCGGCAACGTGAGCGTCTGACCAGAGCCACGGGCAGCATGTTCCGGAAGGGCCAGTCGAGGGGCCAAAGGCCGCCGTGGCAGCGTGTCAGCCCGAACAAGCAGTCACTCTGAGAACGGGACGCACACACGCCCGTGCGCCTGCGAACACGTGCTCCGCCTCAGGGCTCATGACGCAGACGCCAGGAAGCATGCGAGGAGGAATCAGGGCGGCCCGCACGGAAGCGGCCACGTGTCTGCGAGCAGAGCCCTGCACGAATGCTGTGCCCACCCACCCCCTTGGGGGTGCTGCCTTGGAGCCGGATCGCGGAGGAGAGCGCGGGGACCATACTTTTGGGTGATGGTTTTTGGGTACCCCCAAGCCAACACTGCCTGGTGCAGGTGTCGAGGCATCGCACGGAGGTGACATTGCACGGAGGTGACATCGCACAGAGGCAACATCGCACGGAGGAGACCTCGCACGGAGGAGACCTCGCATGGAGGTGACACCGCACGGAGGACACCTCGCACGGAGGCGACCTCGCATGGAGGTGACATCGCACGGAGGGGACACAGGGCCGCCCGAGTCACGACAGGTGATGGAGGACAACGTCCAGAAGAGGGCTGGAGGGCTGACAGGGAGCGGCCGGAGGGAACTCTCCGTGGTGCCAGGAACATCTGGAGGCTCACTCTGGGAGGTGGCCACGCGGATGTGGGGACATTCGCGGCAGTCGGGACCGGGGCTGACGGCCCCGAGGCGTCTCCCGGCTCCGTGAGGCCGTCCCCGAGGCGGTCGGCGCCCATGAAGCTCTGCGCTCTCCTGTGAGGGGGGCCCTCCGTGCACGCGTTCCCAGGTCGTGCCGGCCTGTCCTGCTGCCAACCAGCCCCGCAGCCAGAAGGTTGGCCCTCAGGTGCTGGCCGCGGCCGACACCGCCCCTCAGGACGCTCTGTTAACTTTCTGAAACAAACGGCAGCCGTCACCTCTACGACACCACCAACAGAAAACCAGCTTATGAACAAGTCCAAAGAAGAAAACGCGTCACGTAAGGAGACTTGTGCTTCTTATCGGCTTCGTACAACATACGTGCGTGAAGATTCACCGTGGTAGGGTGCACGCAGGTGGCTGGTCACGTGTCTGTCCCCGCAGTCCGAAGAGCCGGACCGTGACCAATGTGGCGTACCCCACCCACACCCAGCCAGCCCCGCTCTGCGTCCCTTTCGTGGAACGTGCTAGACATGGGACCACGCCACCTGTGGCCTTTCGGCCTGTTTTCCACTCAGCATCCTGCTTGTGAGACACGGCCCTGCTGGGGCGAGCGTGAAGTCATGGACCAGGAGCGGTCTGTGCCCCGGCTCCCGGCACAGCACGTCCGGAACCTCGGTCAATCCCCACAGGACAGGGTGCCAGGTGCACTGTCCACGCCGACGCCGGGTGCTTGGCTGTCGCTGCTGACGCACCGCTCCTACGTGCCTTGGGGCGTCCCGGCTGACGGGCGCACCTGTTGTTTGCAGGTGGCCCTGGGTGGCCCTGGGTGGCCCTGGGGGGGCGGGACAGCAGGAAGGCTGAGCCAATGTGAGACACCTGGGCCGTTCGGCCCCACGCCATCCTCTGGGGAGGAGCGCGCCCGGACGCGGGGGCAGGGATGCATCCCAGCGATGCCGGAAGCCTCCGTGAAACTGAAGGTGATGGCTGGGCAGCTGCTGGGTGGTGAAGACACGCGGGCACGGGGCTCCCAGCGCTCACCCGCTGGGCCGCTTCCTCTGTCTGTGTAGCTTCACCCTCCCACAGGGAGGGGCCGTGGGAACCCCCGGGTCTACAGCTGGCTGCTCAGCGCAGAGGAGACAACCTGGGATCTGTGCCGGGCGGGTGAAGTGGGCGACCCTGGGGACCTCAGCCCCTCACCCTGGGGTCTCTGTTACCCCCGCAAGGCGGCCCCGGAATGGACTGGAAAACACAGTGCAAGCTAGTTAATGCCGATGAGAAAGAAAGAGACGCACGGCACACTGATGCGCAAGACGCCTGTAAAGCCGTGTCTACGAGGAAGCTCACGGCACCGCACACAAACGTCGGTACGGCCACGGCAGGCCGGAGCAGCCTCGTGCACGAAGCGGCGAGAACACGGCGATCCCGGAGGGAGCCGAAGGCAGGGAGCCATCCCGAGAAGGCCGGAAGCCAGTGTGGCCGAACGTGGCCACAAAAACAACCCCGGAAGCGGAACGGGAGTCCTGGGAAAAGATCAGGAAAACCAGGCCGTGTGGCCGACGTGGTTCAGCACGCACGCACACGGGAGACACACGCGCTGGACTGCACGTGCCAGGGCGGCCTCACTACGGCTTCTGACACGCTGGGTCTTAGCCCAGCCAGCTTAGCACCTGACGCGCCTGCATGGACACGTGGGACGCACGCCCTCAAGTCTCACGTGAGGACATGTCAATGTCCTCGGTCTACTAAGCACACAGAAGAAGGAAACTGTGGTGAGGAATTCAACATAACCTTCCCAGAAAGAAACAAGGGTGACCCCAAAAGTGGGTCTTGTGCAGAATATTCAGGGAGTGAAACTGATTCCAAACACACAGTTTCCAGAACACAGACTGGTAAGGAGCGCTTCCCGAGAAAGTGGATGAGGCCAGCCCGACAACAAAGCAGACCAGAAATTCCAGGGACGGACGGCGGGAGACCCCAGTCGTGAACCGAGATGAGATTTAAGCCCCCGCAAGCCACTAGAAGCCGGAACCCGAGGGCACGTAAAGTGGAGACGATGGCGTTTTTGATGAACCGGGGTTTATCATGGCTGCTGCCACCATGGGATGGCCACCAGTCTGAGTCCACGGCTACAGACGAAGAGCCGCACCAGCACATCAACACGTGCAGGACAGCGCTGCCCAGACGTCAGCGCCACGTCATGACCGTGCACGGTGAAGGCCGGGGGCACGGACGGATGGACGGGGGCCCCCTGAGTGACGGCGGGGGTGGGGGGAGTCTGTAGGGACCTGCCCCCAGCACCCTGCATCACAGAGACCACAGCCCACACTGGCACGGGATGGGCAGGCTCACTGCTTCCACACACCCACCCGACCGGGAGCCTAGAACTACGCCGTCCACAACACCGTGCGACTCCGTGGGAAGAGGACAGCCCAGTCCCAAGTGCCCACATCCATGCTGTCTATAACACAGCGTGATGAGGACGACCTAGTCCCAAGTGCCCACGTCCACGCTGTCTATGACACTGTGCGACTCCGTGGGAAGAGGACGGCCCAGTCCCGAGCGAGTGTCTACGTCCATGCCGTCTATGACACCGTGCGACGCCATGGGAAGAGGACGGTCCAGTCCCAAGTTCCCATGTCCATGCTGTCTATAACACAGTGTGATGAGGATGACCCAGTCCCGAGCGCCCGCGTCCACGCCGTCTATGACACTGTGTGACTCCACGGGAAGAGGACAGCCCGGTCCCGAGTGCCCACGTCCACGCCGTCTATGACACTGTGCGACTCTGTGGGAAGAGGACGGCCCAGTCCCGAGCGAGTGCCTACATCCATGCCGTCTATGACACCGTGCGACGCCGTGGGAAGAGGACGGTCCAGTCCCGAGCGCCCGCGTCCACACCGTCCATGACACCGCACGCCTCTGTGGGAAGAGGACGGCCCAGTCCCAAGTGCCCGCGTCCATGCTGTCCATGACACTGCACGACTCCGTGGGAAGAGGATGGCCCAGGCCCGGGCGCCTGCGTCCACGCCGTCCATGACACTGCGTGACTCCACGGGAAGAGGACGGCCCAGTCCCGAGCGCCCGCGTCTACGCTGTCCATGACACCGCGTGACTCCACGGGAAGAGGACGGCCCAGTCCCGAGCGCCCGCGTCCACACAGTTCATGACACTGCACGACTCCGTGGGAAGAGGACGGCCCAGTTAAGATGCACGAATAACACGAGCAGGGATGTTGTCAGGGACACACAGTTAGAAAGGAACGCGAGGTAAGATGACGGCTGCCGTCAGTCAAGAGGAAACCGTTAAGCGGCCAACCGTGAGCCCTGCCTACACACCCATCACAACGGTGCTGAGCTGGGAATGTGCATGTCCCCAGAATTCCTACGCGGATGCGTGAGCCCCAGGGCAGGGCTGTGAGCGGGTGGGCCCTCGGGCGTCATTATGTCACGGGGTGGGGCCGCTCGCATGGGACTGGGGCCCGGAAACAAGGTCATGCTGTTTTTCAGGTGCGCTTGGGTGGATACACGCGTCTCAAAGCTCCTCAGACCGCGTGCAGGGCGCGTGAGCCGCGTCGGGCGCTCAGTTACACCTCCAGGAAACCGCCAAGCAGGGAAACGACGGTGCGCTGACACAAATAGACGCAAGAGAAGGTTTTCAACGAACGTATCGTGAGAAAATGAAAACAGAGCTCCGGCAAGTTCACGCGCACACGCACCACAACGGCTGAAAATAGGAAGTGCGGAAGGCAAGCGCTGGCGGGGGTCACGGGAGAGCTGGCGCTCGAGCACCGTGGCCGGAGACGCGCCGTGAACCGCCACTGTGCACAGCGCTGACGCCGTTTCTGGTCCAATCGGTCACCCGCAGCTCAGCTCTGAGTGTCTGCTCCCTGACACGTGCAGACGTGTGCCCACGTCTTGCACATGCATGCGTGCACGCACACAAACCCAGGTTTACTCTGGAAGAAGGGAGCAAAGAGGACATGAAAACACAAAGCAGTCATCCAGGAGGCTGGTGGACGTTCACGGGAAACCATAAGTTCGTCTCCCAGTCAGGAAAGGAGGCAGAAACGAACAGCCCAGAGCAAAGGCTCACACGTGCCGACTCGATAAAGACTCTAAAAAACGAAACGAGATGAGAAAAGCCTGGAAGCAACAGATGCACGCGCTACACAAGGGAGCACCACAGACACAGCACGCATGAGGAGAACCGAGTCCAGAAATCAAGACCATGCACAGACTGATGCCGCCTACGAGACACTAGGAGAGAATGACGCTCTCGCGTAAAGCCTGTGCCCTCGAGGACGGGCTCTGGGCCATGCGAGGGGACACACGACCCCGGGTTCCCACATGGTCCAGAGGAGGCAGCGAGGGGCGTGACGACGGAAGGAGGACACTTGTCAAGGCGGAGACCCGCGAACCCCAAACGGGGCCAGACCCACCACACAAGGGGGGACCACACGCACGTCTCGCTGAACCGCCGTCGCTGAAGCGCCCCAGACAAAACGTCCGCGAGTCAGGAGACACGCACACCAGCCGGGCCCCGCAACGCCACTTCCTGTGCATCCGACGTCAGGCGTCAGACATCCGCCACCCGAGCCTGGTGACAACACGCGTCTGCAGCCTGGCCTGCTCACCCCTGCTTGTCCCAAGCACACGGACGACGTGAAATGACGCGCACACGTGGTGCCCATCGCAGGGTCACCGCAACGGCCAGCGGCCCCTGTGTGTGTCCCTGCGACGAGGGGGCCGGTGAACGCAGACGGCGGCTTGTGCCCGCGGCTGAGTGCTATGCGTGTGCAGGAAGAAGGGGCGCAGTCCTGGCGGGGCACCAAGTCCAGGGCATCGCGCCAGGCCCCCCTGCTTCCCGCGGGGGGCTCCGGGGACGACGTGAAGGTCTGCTTCTTACCACCGACACCGACTTCTTCACCAGCCAGCGGGCCGAGAGAGCTCAGCTCGTGTCAAGCCCAGCGACTCACACACACGTTCACACAGGCTCCTGCCGCAGCCACGGATCGGGCGGCTTGTTCGCCGAGTTCCGGAAGGAACGGGACGGGGCGTGCGGGGCTTGGGCGGGACGGGACGGACCCCAGCAGAGACGCTGACCGCAGGCACCCGGCCAATGCCGCGGGGCAAGGAGCCCTGGCGTGCAGCCGGGGAGCTCGGCGAGGGCCAGCGATCGACACAGCCGAGCCTGCGCCGGAAAACTCGGACGCGTCCCAGAGACCGACTCCGCGCGAAGGGAAGTCTCAGAGGTTTCACGACGTGGGAAGCGCAAAGCTTCGATGTTGGAAGCAGAGTGGAGTCAGGCGGGACAACGGGCCAAGGCAGAGACAAGGCGCTCACTCTGCACCACACGCCATGTGACACGGGGACGCGCCGTGCTCGAGGGCGCTCGTTAGGGTTTTGCCAGCTAATTAAACATTTCGGCGTTCACAGCGTTTCTAACGTGTTCAGTCCCGGGACACGGAGTAGTGGTCTCGCGATCGTCTCCGTTTCCCAACACGCTTACGGCGCCCCGTAAGCGAGGTTTCCACGCCTTGACAGACAGGTCTTAACGGTCCCAGTGTCACTTCCGCCGGACGGCACTGCCTGGCTTCGGCTCACACGGTCGGGGATGTCCGTGGTCCCACGCTACAGGCAGAGCGAGAACCGCCTGGACGGACGAGCCGCGAGTGCCAACACAACGTTCGGCGAGGAAACACCCTCGTGAACAACACCGTGCTGTGTACCTGAGAAAGGTATGAAATTAGACACGTGTGAACTTTCTCACGTACGTACGTCTTTCACGGCACGCGCGTCTAGGTGTAGAGATGTGCCGAACATCGGAACACAAAACAAGCAGCAGGTAAACCAAACGCGGTGAGCACTGCTCGTTCTGGGTGCAGGAAGACCACAGAGGTGAAGACGCATGGACAGAATCTGTACCTCCCTGAATACGTCTGGCTCTTTGGTCTGGACCTCAGAAGCACATGCTTTTACCAATGTTTTAAGGAGCCAATCGCCTCAGGTCATGACCTCGCACTTTCGAGAGTTCAAGTCCCATGTCGGGTCCCGTGCTGACAGTGTGGAGCCTGCTCGGGATTCTCTCTCTCTCTACCCCTCCCCGACTCACGTTCTGTCTCTCTCAAAGTAAACTTAAAAAAAAAAAATTTAGTTTAAAAAATATAAAAAGCCAATCCCCAACTGATCCTCTAACACAAGTGTAACCCGAACGTCGAAACCACACAAAGGAATCACGAGGAAAAGTACAAACAGGACCACCTACGAATATAAATACACCAAAATCAACAAGAAAATACGAGCAAACAGAATCCAGCAACGTATAAAGAGCACTATGCACCCAGACCGAGTGGGAAGCACCCCAGGAATGCAAGGTGGGTTTAACCACGGAAAAATCAGCTCACGGAATACACGGTCTCAGCACAAAAACCGTCTTAGCAGATTCAGAAAATGCATGTGAGGAATTCAACGTCCTTTCCAAATAAACACCACACGCCAGGGGTGGCAAGAAACATCCTCAGCCTGACAGAGGTACCTGTGAGAACCCCACGACCAAAGTCGGGCCTGATGCTGCTGGAAGAGCGGATATTTGCCCCTCTAAACCAAGAGGACTGCCCACGATTCCGCTGGTCTCTGGTGCCACACGGGACGCGCTCGCACAGCAGTCGGACACGGTGAAGAAGCGGGCCACATCCACACGGGGAAGGAAGAAGTCAAACTACTTGTACGTGTGAAGGACGCGATCGTGCGCATGTGAAACCCTGGTGACTATGCCAGAGCAGCCCTGGAACTAATCCGTGAGTCTGTAAGGGTGCGGGACACAAGATCGATGCACAGTAATCAACTCCATTTCTACACACTTGCAATGAACAACGTGAACATTTAGAAAAACAATTCCAGTCATTCAAGTATCAAAAACAGTAACGTGCTCCGGAAGAAATGTAGTAACAGATGTGCAAGGGACACTTGAAAACCACCAAACGCTTCTAAAAAAAGGTAAAGATGTAAACGAACAGAGAGACAACCTCTGTTCGTAGACCGGAGCGCCAACACTTCCCGAGACGACGTACAGATTCCCAGTGACCCTCGTCAGATGCCTGCTTGGCATCTTTGTAGAAACCGAGAGGCCGGTCCTGAAACTCACACAGAGCCTCGCACCGCCTGAAACATCTTGAACGCGAAGACTCGGATGTGCTATGCGGCCCTGTTCAGAAACCTACTACAAAGCAACTAATCTAGACAGTGTGGTTCTGGCACGAAAACAGAAACACAGGGCCACGGGACAGGATCAGCGCCCGCTAATCAACCCGCATGTGACGATGCACTGATTTCCAATGAGGGAGACGAGACCAGTCAACAGGGAAGGAAGGGTCTCCTCCAGCAGTGGCGAAGGGACCCCTGGATTTGGACACACACAGAGATGACGTTTGTGGGTGCCCGGCTGGCTCAGCCGGTGCACTGTGGAACTCTTGATCTCGGGGTCGTGCATTCGAGCCCCACACCGGGGGTAGATGTTACTTAGAAATAAAATTTAAAAAAAACAAAAAAAAGATGAAGTTGTGCCCCGATATCACTGTATACAAAAACTCAAGATACATGCATAAGTAAAACTGTAACACTCACACAGATATAAACAAAAAACCTTCACAACTGAGATTTGGCAATAAATTCTTGGCTAGGACCCAAAAAGCACGACCAATGAAGGAAAAAGTACATAAAATGAAATTCATCAACACGAAAGGCTTTCTGTGTGGCACAGGACATGACCTAGGAGGGGAATATGCAGCGAGGGAACAGGAGGAAACACGTCTACACCACGTAAGTGATGAGGGACGCGTGTCTGGACACAGAGGCTCTTAATATTCACGCTGAAACGACAACCACTTGAGACACGGGGCAAAGGCCGTAGACACGCGTGGGTCCAGAGGTATGCATACGGCCAACACACGCGTGAAACAGGGTCGCGGTCGTCAATGCTCGGGGAAAAGTGCAAGCCAGACCCACAACGAGGCCCCAGCGCACGCACGTCTGTGATCAGAGAGACGGCTCACGCTGGCACCGGAGCAGCGGCACGGGAACCGCACACACTGCTGGGTGCCACGAAACCGTGCAGGCGGTCCGGGAGAGGTTTCGTGGCTCCACAAGCATCGGGCGGCATTCCCACGTGACCCCAGCCACGCAAGTCCGGGAGAGAGGTGTAGGGTGTGCGGCGACCCTGGACCCGGCCGGGTCACGTCTGCACGCATCAACGCTCCTGGAACGCACCGTGTGCGGACACACGGGGCCGCGGAAGCGCACACGAGGCGGCAGCAGCTCGGCCGAGCCACCACCTCACTCCATGGAGTGCAAGCGTGGACCGTGGGTCGGTGCCACCCGCTCACAGGAACGGCACCCTGGACAGGGAGAGACACGGGGTCGGAGGGGCCGGGGAAGGCGTGCGCAGGGCCTCTAGGCGCCGGGTCCCTAAGACGTGCACACGTGCGCACCCGCTGACCCCGGGAGGGCATCCACACACACCTGGGTTCTCCCGCGTCCGGGACTACCGTTCCAACGACGTGCGTAAGCAGGACCCTGAGCCGCGAGCCTGCGGAGGGGCTGAGGAACGTGTGCCGCTCTCACGCAGGGGCACCCACCTTGGCCACGCAGCCCATGTCCTCCACGGTGGCCCTCTCGTGCGGGAACTGGGCGAAAGTCCGCTCGATCTTGGCGATGACCGCGTCTATGTTCACGGTGTCCCGGGGACGGCCGCGAGGGAAGTAGAACGCGGGGATGCTTTCGCTGCTGGCAGGCGGCAGGGGCTCCTCCTTCTTCGTCTGAACCTGAGACAAAGCAGACGGCAAGCCCGTGAGGACCGGGAAACGTAAGTGGCCTCAGCTAATGTGACGAGCGGAGCCAGTGGCTCTAACAAAGTGCACCAAGCACCACAGACCCGACGTGCACAGACGACCGCACACGCTCCCTGCGGGTCACACAGTCCCGGACCCGACGTACACACAGGACCGCATGCGCTCCCTGTGGGTCACACAGCCCCGGACCCGACGTGCACATAGGACCGCACACGCTCCCTGCGGGTCACACAGTCCCGGACCCGACATGCACACAGGACCGCACGCGCTCCCTGTGGGTCACACAGCCCCGGACCCGACGTGCAC